>NW_021620941.1:7614399-7648765 GCF_004785775.1 Grammomys surdaster
GGAGCCACTGCACTCAGAGCAGCTGAAACTGAATCCTGAGTCATCGAGAACCCACTGCACTCAGAGCAGCCGAGGAGCCACTGCACTCAGAACAGAAGGATTTCCAGATCCAAGAGGTGGCCTGAGTCCCAGGAGTTCTTCCACCCGGGAGATTAGGGGCATAAGACCACAGAGACCTCTGGTCTCCGAGGAGCTCTGCAATAAGCAAGATAACTGGAAATACAGATTCCAATCTTACACAGAGAGGGCAGGTACCACTAGAGTTACCCAGATGGCGAAAGGCAAGCGCAAGAACATAAGCAACAGAAACCAAAGTTTCTTGGCATCATCAGTGCCCAGTTCTCCCAATATAGCAAGCCCTGAACACCCCTTCACACCTGAAAAGCAGGATTCAGAATTAAAATCACTTCTCATGATGATGATAGAGGATTATAAGAAGGAATTAAGTAACTCCCTCAAAGAAATACAGGAGAGTACAAGTAAACAGATAGAAGCCCTTAAAGAGGAATCACAGAAATCCCTTAAAGAAATGCAAGAAAACACAAAGAAGGAATTAAACAAAAACATTCAGGATCTGAAACTAGAAATAGAAACAATAAAGAAAGTTCAAAGGGAGACAACCATGGAGATAGAAAACCTAAGAAAGAGATCAGGAGTCACAGACGCAAGCATCACCAACCGAATACAAGAGATAGAAGAGAGAATCTCAAATGCAGAAGATACGGTGGAAAATATTGACACAGTTGTCAAAGAAAATGCAAAATGCAAAAAACTCCTAACTCAAAACATCCAGGAAATTCAGGACACAATGAGAAGACCAAACCTAAGGATAATAGGTATAGATGAGAATGAAGATTCCCAACTTAAAGGGCCAGTAAATATCTTCAACAAAATCATTGAGGAAAATTTCCCTAACCTAAAGAACAAGATGCCCATAAACATACAAGAAGCCTACAGAACACCAAATAGACTAGACCAGAAAAGAAATACCTCCCGTCACATAATAATCAAAACATCAGATGCACAAAACAAAGAAAAAATACTAAAAGCAGTAAGGGAAAAAGGTCAAGTAACATATAAAGGCAGACCTATAAGAATTACACCAGACTTCTCACCAGAGACTATAAAAGCCAGAAGAGCCTGGACTGACATCATACAGACCCTAAGAGAACACAATTGCCAGCCCAGATTACTATACCCAGCAAAACTCTCAATCACTATAGATGGTGAAACCAAGATATTCCATGACAAAACCAAATTTGCACAATATCTTCCCACAAACCCAGCACTTCAAAGGATAATTGATGGAAAATGCCAACACAAGGAGGAAAACTACAACCTAGAAAAAGCAAGTAAGTAATCTGCCAACAACCCCAAAAGAAGATACAAACATAACTTTACCTCTAATAACAAAAATAACAGGAAGCAACAGTCATTTTTCCTTAATATCTCTTAACATCAATGGTCTCAATTCCCCAATAAAAAGACGCAGACTATCAGACTGGATACACAAACAAGACCCAGAATTTTGCTGCATACAAGAAACGCACCTCAGTGACAAAGACAGACACTACCTCAGAATAAAAGGGTGGAAAACAATTTTTCAAGCCAATGGTCCCAAGAAACAAGCTGGAGTAGCCATTCTAATATCAAATAAAATCGACTTTCATCCAAAATTAATCAAAAAAGATAAGGAAGGACACTTCATACTCATCAAAGAAAAAATCTACCAAGGTGAAGTCTCAATTCTGAACATCTATGCTCCAAATGCAAGGGCACCTACATACATAAAAGAAACTTTACTAAAGCTCAAAACACACATTACACCTCACACAATAATAGTGGGGGATTTCAACACCCCACTGTCAGCAATGGACAGATCATGGAAACAGAAACTAAACAGAGACACTTTGAAATTAACAGAAGTTATGAACCAAATGGACTTAACAGATATCTATAGAACATTTCATCCTAAAACAAAAGAATATACCTTTTTCTCAGCACCTCATGGTACCTTCTCCAAAATAGACCATATAATTGGTCACAAAACAAGCCTCTACAGATACAAAAAGATTGAAATAATCCCTTGCATCTTATCAGATCACCACGGACTAAGACTGGTCTTTAATAATGACAAAAACAATGGAAAACCCACGTGCACATGGAAACTGAACAACTCTCTACTCAATGATGACTTGGTCAAGGAAGAAATAAAGAAATAAAAGACTTATTAGAATTCAATGAAAATGAGGACACATCATACCAAAACTTGTGGGACTCCATGAAGGCAGTGCTAAGAGGAAAGCTCATAGCTCTAAGTGCCTACAAAAAGAAACTGGAAAGAGCACACACTAACAAGTTGACTGCACAACTAAAAGCTCTAGAACAAAAAGAAGCAAATACACCCAGGAGGAGTAGAAGGCAGGAAATAATCAAACTCAGGGCTGAAATCGACCAAATAGAAACAGAAAGAACAATACAAAATATCAATAAAACCAGGAGTTGGTTCTTTGAGAAAAACAACAAGATAGATAAACCGTTAGCCAGAGTAACCAGAGGGCACAGAGACAGTATCCAAATTAATAAAATCAGAACTGAAAAGGGAGACATAACAACAGAAAATGAAGAAATTCAAAAAATCATCAGATCCTACTACAAAGGCCTATACTCAACAAAACTGGAAAACCTGGATGAAATGGACAATTTCCTAGACAGATACCAGGTACCGAAGTTAAACCAGGAGCAGATAAACCATCTAAATAGTCCCATAACCCCTCAGGAAATAGCAGCAGTCATCAAAAGCCTCCCCACTAAAAAAAGCCCAGGACCAGATGGTTTTAGTGCTGAATTCTATCAGACCTTCAAGGAAGACCTAATACCAATTCTCTTCAAACTATTCCACAAAATAGAGACAGAAGGAACACTACCCAATTCGTTCTATGAAGCTACAATTACACTCATTCCCAAACCCCACAAGGACCCAACAAAGAAAGAGAACTTCAGACCAATCTCCCTTATGAACATCGATGCAAAAATACTCAATAAAATTCTAGCAAACCGAATCCAAGACCACATCAAAACAATCATCCATCATGATCAAGTAGGTTTTATCCCAGGAATGCAGGGATGGTTCAATATTCGGAAATCCATCAATGTAATCCACTATATAAACAAACTTAAAGAAAAAAACCATATGATTATCTCACTAGATGCTGAGAAAGCATTTGACAAAATTCAACATCCCTTCATGATAAAAGTCTTGGAAAGATCAGGAATTCAAGGCCCCTACCTAAACATAGTAAAAGCAATTTACAGCAAACCAGTAGCCAACATCAAGCTAAATGGAGAGAAACTTGAAGCAATCCCACTAAGATCAGGGACTAGACAAGGCTGCCCACTCTCCCCCTACCTATTCAATATAGTACTGGAAGTCTTAGCCAGAGCAATTAGACAACAAAAAGAAGTCAAAGGGATACAAATAGGAAAGGAAGAAGTCAAAATATCGCTATTTGCAGATGATATGATAGTATACTTAAGTGACCCCCAAACTTCCACCAGAGAACTCCTAAACCTGATAAACAACTTCAGCAAAGTGGCTGGTTATAAAATCAACTCAAACAAATCAGTAGCCTTCCTCTACATGAAAGATAAACAGACTGAAAAAGAAATTAGGGAAATGACACCCTTCACAATAGTTGCAAATAATATAAAATACCTTGGTGTGAATCTAACAAATCAAGTGAAAGACCTGTGCGATAAGAACTTCAAGTCTCTGAAGAAAGAAATCGAAGAAGATCTCAGAAGATGGAAAGATCTCCCATGCTCATGGATTGGCAGGATTAATATAATAAAAATGGCCATCTTGCCAAAAGCAATCTACAGATTCAATGCAATCCCCATTAAAATCCCAACTCAATTCTTCACAGAGTTAGAAAAGGAAATTCTCAAATTCATATGGAATAACAAAAAACCTAGGATAGCGAAAACTATTCTCAACAATAAAAGAACTTCGGGAGGAATCACCATCCCTGACCTCAAGCTGTACTACAGAGCAATAGTGATAAAAACTACCTGGTATTGGTACAGAGACAGGCAGGAAGATCAATGGAATAGAATTGAAGACCCAGAAATGAACCCACACTCCTATGGTCACTTGATCTTTGACAAAGGAGCTAAAACTGTCCAGTGGAAAAAGGACAGCATTTTCAACAAATGGTGCTGGTTCAACTGGAAGACAACATGTAGAAGAATGAAAATTGATCCATTCTTATCCCCTTGTACAAAGCTCAAGTCTAAGTGGATAAAAGACCTCCACATAAAACCAGATACACTGAAACTAATAGAAGAGAAGGTGGGGAAAAGCCTCGAATACTTGGGCACAGGGGAAAAGTTCCTGAACAGAACTCCAATGGCATATGCTCTAAGATCGAGAATTGACAAATGGGACTTCATAAAATTGCAAAGTTTCTGTAAGGCAAAGGACACTGTCAATAGGACAAAACGACAACCAACAAATTGGGAAAAGATCTTTACCAATCCTTCATCTGATAGAGGGCTAATATCCAATATATACAAAGAACTCAAGAAATTAGACTCCAGACAACCAAATTACCCTATTAAAAAATGGGGTATAGAGCTTAACAAAGAATTTTCAACGGAAGAAACTCGAATGGCCGAGAAGCATCTAAAGAAATGTTCAGCATCCTTAGTCGTCAGGGAAATGCAAATCAAAACAACCCTGAGATTCCATCTCACACCAGTCAGAATGGCTAAGATTAAAAACTCAGGTGATAGTAGATGCTGGCGAGGGTGTGGAGAAAGAGGAACACTCCTCCATTGTTGGTGGGACTGCAAGATGGTGCAACCACTTTGGAAATCAGTCTGGAGGTTCCTCAGAAAATTGGACATAGCATTACCCGAGGATCCAGCTATACCACTCCTAGGCATATACCCAGAAAATGGTCGAACATATAACAAGGACATATGCTCAACTATGTTCATAGCAGCCTTATTTATAATAGCCAGGAGCTGGAAAGAACCCAGATGTCCTTCACCTGAGGAATGGATTCAAAAAATGTGGTATATTTACACAATGGAGTATTACTCAGCTATTAAAAACAATGAATTCGAGAGGTTCCTAGGTAAATGGATGGAACTAGAAATTATCATCCTGAGTGAGGTAAGCCAATCACAAAAGAAGACACATGGTATTCACTCACTGATTATTGGATATTAGCCTAGAACCTTGAAATGCCCAAGATGCAACTCACAGGCCACATGAAGCCCATAAAGAAGGAAGACCAAGTGAGGGTGATTCGGTCCTTCTTAGAAGTTGCAACAAAATACTCAAGGGAGCAAATATGGAGACAAAGCGAGGGACAGAAACTGAAGGAGGGGCCGTCTCAAGACCACCCCACCTGAGTATCTATCCCATGTGCAGTCACCAAAGGTAGATGCTGATGTGGAAGACAGGAAGTGCATGCTGATAAGAGCCTGATATGGATATCTCCTCAGAGGCCTTCAAGAGTCAGACATATTCAGAGGCAGATGCTCACAACTAGCCATTGAACTGATCATGGGGTTCGAAATAGAGGAGTTAGAGTGAAGACTGAAGGAGCTGAAAGGATTTATGGCACCATGAGGAGAGCAACAATACCAACCAACCACAGCTCCCAGGGTCTAAACCACCAGCCTGGGAGCACTTGGGGGGGGGGATCCAGGGCTTCAGCTGAATATGTAAAAGTGGAGGGCCCTGCTGGGCATAGGTGGAAGAAGAGAACCTTGACCTCATGAAGGCTGGATGCCCCAGGGGGTGGGAATTTTGAGGGTGGGGAGGTGGGAGTGGGGGGTGTAGATAGAGGTTACATCCACAGAGAAGAAGGAGGAGGGGCGAGGGGATTGGGGGTTTCGAGGGGGTGGTGGGGGATGGGGTAAGGGGACAACATAGGAAATGTAAATAAATCATCCAATAAAAAAAAGAAACAAAGGGAATGATACAATGAATCAACAAAATCAAAAGCTCATTCTTTGAGAAAATCAACAAGATCTCTATACCTTTAACAGAAACTGAGGAAATTAAAGAAAATCAGATCTTACTATAAAAGCCTTTATTCAACAAAACTGGAAAATCTACATGAAATTAATGATTTTCTAGATAGATACCATGCACCAAACTTAAATCAAGATCAGGTAAACTATCTAAACAATCCCATAACCCCTAAGGAAATAGAAATCATGAGAAACTTCTCAACCAAACCAAACCAAAACAAAAGAAAAGAAAAAAAAACCAACCAACCAACCAACCAACCAACCAACCACAACAAAAAACCTGAGCCAGTTGGTTTTAGTGCAGAATTCTACCAGCCCTTCAAAGAAGATCTAATACCAAAACTCCTCAAACTGTTCCAAGAATGCAAATTTATGATGCAATTTTGCTTAATGGAAAAATACTCAATAAAGGTTTTGCAAACTGTGCCCAAGAACACATCAAAAAGATCATTCACCATGATCAAGAAGACTTCACTCCAGAGATGCAGTGATGGTTCAATATATGAAAATCCATATATGTAATCTACTACATAAACAATCTCAAAAATCACATGATCATCTCATTAGACACTAAAAAAGCATTTGACAAAATACAATTCCTCCTCATGTTAAAAGTCTTGGAAAGGTCAGAAATTCAAGGCCGATAGATAAGTATAATAAAAGCAATATACAGCAAACCAACAGCCAATATCAAATTAAATGTAGAGATGATACTTGAAGCAATTCCACTAAAATCAGGGCCAAGACAAAGATGCCCACTCTCCCCATATCTATTCAATGAAGTACTCTAAGTTCAAACCAGAGCAATAAGAAAACAAAAGGAGATCCTGAGTATACAAGTTGGCAAAGAAGAAGTCAAAGTATCACTACTTGCAGATGATACGATAATATACATAAATGACCCCAAATATTCTACCAGAGAACTTCTACAGCTGAGAACTTGGGCAAAGTGGTTGGATACAAAATTAATTAAAACAAATCAGTAGCCTTCCTTTATATAAATGATAAATGGGTTGAAAAAGAAAATAGGGAAACAGCACCCTTCACAATTGTCACAAGTAACATAAAATACCTTGGAGGTAATTCTAACCAAACAAGTGGGAAGATCTGTATGACACGAACTTTGAGTCTCTCAAGAAAAATCTAAGAAGTCTTGCTTGATCCTTTTTGCTGGGCAGACTCCTAGCTGGTCTGCTCCAGTGAAGACACCATATCCTGACCCATCCTAGAGGAAGCATTGCACTCATAGGAGCAGAGGAATAAGTGTACTCAGAGCAGCAGAGGAACCACTGTACTCAGGGCAAGCGATTCTTGTCGTACAGATATTTCACTTGCTTTGTTAGATTCACACCAAAGTATTTTATATCATTTGTGACTATTGTGAAGGGTGTTGTTTCCCTAATTTCTTTCTCTGCCTGTTTATCCTTTGAGTATAGGAAGGCTACTGATTTGTTTGAGTTAATTTTATATCCAGCCACTTTGCTGAAGTTGTTTATCAGGTTCAGGAGTTCTCTGGTGGAAGTTGTGGGGTCACTTAAGTATACTATCATATCATCTGCAAATAGTGAAATTTTGACTTCTTCCTTTCCAATTTGTATCCCTTTGACCTCTTTTTGTTGCCTAATTGCTCTGGCTAGAACTTCCAGTACTATATTGAATAAGTAGGGAGAGAGTGGGCACCCTTGTCTAGTCCCTGATTTTAGTGGGATTGCTTCAAGTTTCTTTCTGTTTAGTTTGATGCTGGCTACTGGTTTGCTATATTTTACTTTTTTTTTTTTTTTTTTTTTTTTTTTTTTTTTACTATTTTTAGGTATGTGCCTTGAATTCCTGATCTTTCCAAGACTTTTACCATGAAGGGATGTTGAATTTTGTGAAATGCTTTCTCAGCATCTAGTGAGATGATCATGTGGATTTTTTTAAGTTTGTTTATACAGTGGTTTATGTTGATGGATTTCCATATATTGAACCATCCCCACATTCCTGGGATAAAGCCTACTTGATCATGATGGAAGATTGTCTTGATGTGTTCTTGGATTCAGTTTGTGAGAATTTTATTGAGCATTTTTTGCATCAGTATTCATAAGGGAGACTAGTCTGAAGTTCTCTTTCTTTGTTGTGTCTTTGTGTGGTTTAGGAATGATCATAATTGTGGCTTCATAGAATGAATTGGGTAGTGTTCCTTCCATTTCTATTTTGTGGAATAGTTTGAAGAGAATTGGTATTAGGACTTCCTTGATGGTCTGATCCAATTCTGCACTAAAACTATGTGGTCCTGGGCTTTTTGTTGGTGGGGAGACTTTTAATGATTGTTGCTATTTCTTTAGGGGTTATGTGACTCTTTAGATGGTTTATCTGTTCCTGATTTAACTTTAGTACCTGATATCTATCTAGAAAATTGTCCATTTCATCCAGATTTTGTTGAATATAGGCTTTTGTAGTAGGATCTGATGATTTTTGGAATTTCCTGAGTTTCCGTTGTTATGTCACTCTTTTCAGTTTTGATTTTATTAATTTGGATACTGTCTCTATGCCCTCTGGTTAAGTCTGGCTAAGGGTTTATCTCTCTTGTTGATTTTCTCAAAGAACCAGATCCTGGTTTTGCTAATACTTTTTATAGTTCTTTTTGTTTCTACGTGGTTGATTTCAGCCTTGAGTTTGATTATTTCCTGTTGTCTATTCCTCTTGGGTGTATTTGCTTCTTTATGTTCTAGAGCTTTCTGGTGTTCTGTCAAGTTGCTAGTGTATGCTCTCTCAAGTTTCTTTTTTGGAGGCACTTAGAACTATAAGTTTTTCTCTTAGCACTGTTTTCATTGTGTCCCACAAGTTTGGTATGATGTGTCTTCATTTCATTAAATTCTAAAAAGTCTTTAATTTCATTTTTCCCTGACCAAATTATCATAGAGTGGAATGTTGTTCAGTCTCCACATCTATGTGGGCTTTCCATTGATTTTATTGCTATTGAAGATTAGTCTTACTTCGTGGTGGTCTGATAGGATGCATGGGATTATTTCAGTCTTCTTGTATCTGTTGAGGCCTGTTTTGTGATCAATTATATGTTCAATTTTAGAGAATGTACCATAAAGTGCTGAGAAGGTATATTCTTTTATTTTTTTGGATAAAATGTTCTATACAAATCTGTTATCCATTTAGTTCATAACTTCACTTAGTTTCCCTATATCTCTGTTTAGTTTCTGTTTCCATGATCTGTCCATTGCTGAGAGTGGGGTGTTGAAGTCTCCCACTATTATTTTGTGAGGTGCAATGTGTGCTTTGAGCTTTGATAAAGTTTTTTAAATTAATGTGGGTGCCCTTGAATTTGGAGCATAGATATTCATCATGAGATTTCATCTTTGTTTATTTTTCCTTTGAGGAGTATGAAGTGTCTTTCCTTATCTTTTTAAATAACTTTTGGTTGAAAGTCAATTTTACTTGCTATTTGAATGGCTACTACAACTCGTTTCTTGGAACCATTTGCTTGGAAAATTGACCAGGTATAGTAGCCTGGGCTGGCATTTGTGTTCTCTTAGGGTCTGTATGACATCTGTCCAGGATCTTCTGGCTTTTATAGTATCTGATGAGAAGTCTGGTGTAATTCTGATAGGTCTACCTTTATAAGTTACTTGTCCCTTTTCCCTTTCTGCTTTTTAATATTCTTTCTTTGTTTTGTGCATTTGGTGTTTTGATTATTATGTGACTGAAGGAATTTCTTTTCTGATCTAGTCTATTTGGAGTTTTGTAGGCTTCGTATGTTCATAGGCCTCTCTTTCTTTTGGTTAGGGAAGTTTTCTTCTATGTTTTTGTTGAAGATATTTACTGGCCCTTTTAGTTGGTAATCTTTGCTCTCTTCTATACTTATTATTCTTAGGTTTGGTCTTCTCATTGTCTCCTGGATTTCCTGTATGTTTTGTGTTAAGAACTTTTTGAACTTGGCATTTTCTTTGACAGTACTGTCAATGTTTTCTATGGTATCCTCTACACCTGAGATTTTCTCTTCTACCTCTTGTAATCTGTTGATGATGCTTCCATCCATGATTCCTGATCTCTTAGGTTTTCTATTTCCAGTGTAATCTTCCTTTGTGATTTCTTTATTGTTTCTACTTCCATTTTTATGTCCTGGATGATTTTGTTCAACTCCTTCACCTATTTGGTTGTGTTTTCTTGTAATTTTTAAAGGGATTTTTGTGTTTCCTCTTTAAGGGTTTCTACCTGTTACCTGTCTTCTGTATTTCTTTGAGGGAATTATTTATGCCCTTCTTAAATTCCTCTATCATCATCATGAGAAGTGATTTTAAATCCAACTTTTGTTTTCTGGTGTCATGGGATATTCAGGACTTGGTATGGTAGGAGAACTGGGTTCTGATGTGTAACCTTAATTTTTGTTGCTTATGTTCCTGTGCTTGCCTTTCACCATCTGGATATCTAACATGTTCAATATCATAGGTGAGGAGTCCTCGACACACCTCCTTCCATGCAGGTAATTACTGAGACCCATGTGGACCCAGGAACTCCCTCACTACCAGTGGCTCCTTCTGATTTGCACTGATATCTAGTGTTACCTTCACTTATTGTCTCTGACTGGAGCCTGTCTCTCCTGTTATTCTGGTTGTGTCAGAACCCCCTCAGAGTCCAGCTGTCTCTGTGTTCCTGTGGTCCTGAGGACATGGGTGTAAAAGCTCCTGTGATTCAGGCTGCTTCTGGGATCCTGAAATCCTGGTGTGACCAAGCTCCTGAGACCCTGTGATCCTATTATCCTATGTACCTGGGTGTGTCAGAGCTCCTGGGAGTCTAGCCTCCTCTGGGTGTTCTGGAATTGGGTGTAGAGCTGGTGCCCTGGAACTGCTCAGGGCACCAGTGCACACCAGAAGGAGCCACTGGCCATGAGAGAGTTCCTGGGTCCCCACAGTTCCCAATCACTCCTTGCTTGGGAAGGAGGTGTCATGGCTGCCTCATCTATGATCCTGGGCATGTTAGAGCTCCTGGATGTCTAGCTGCCTCTAAGTGTTCTGGAATTGGGTGCAGATCTGGCACCCTGGGACTGCTCAGGGCACCGGTACAGACCAGAAGGTCCAAATAGTGTTTTGATAGCCACATTCAAAAGCACCAGTTCGAAGGTGAATTGTTGGAACTGTGGTGTGCTTCATCCAATTTATAAAGCAGCTGACGAGTAACATTGCAAAGTTCACTACTAATCAGCTTTTGATTCAATACAAAACTGTTCCCAACATAGGAAACTGTTACTCCAATGACATCTCACCTTTATAGAAAGGAAAAGGAGGAGTTGTGCAGCAAGTGGACTGTAACATTGCTGGGCCCCTTTATCTCCTACCCATCCATGCTGGCAGTTCGTGGAAGGCAGGAGTAGGGCTGCCCGGCTGAAGAAGAATGCCAACCTGTGTGTACATGTCTTTTTTCTACATGTATATATGTATATATGTGCTACCAGGTAGAGGAGGAGGTCAGAAGAAGGCATTGTATCCCCCTGGTCTGCAGTTACAACAGTTGTCAGCTTCCATATATGCACAGTTAATGGAGCCCAGGTTTTCTCCAAGAGCTATTCAATGAGTTATCCCTTGATTCACTCAATATTATTGTAGAACATATTTTTGCATAAGTCTGAATACTCAGATATAGAATAAGCTCAATTTGAAGCATAAGTGGGTCAGTACAAGTGGTAGACAGTGTTTGCAGTGGTTAATGACCAGACTTCATGGTCCTCTTGGAGATGTTGAATTCAGTGTGGGTCACAGTTACCATAACTCTCACTTCTGGTGCTTGCGTCTCTCCTTTCTGTGCATCTCTTTCTGTGATAGAGCCCGGATGAGCTGTTAATTACTAAAGCTAATTAAGGCAATTCCTGTTTGGATAAAATCAATAATCTAGTGTGGTAGTACATAATCTCAATACTTAAAAGGTAGAGGCAGGAGGATTCTGAGTTTAATGCCAGTCTCAGATTCATAGTGAGTTTTAGGCTAGCCTTGCCTACATTAGATTCTGTCTTTTAAAAAGCTAAAGTCTAAATGGATAAAGGACCTCCACATAAAACCAGATACACTGAAACTAATAGAAGAGAAGGTGGGGAAGAACCTCGAACACTTGGGCACAGGGGAAAAGTTCCTGAACAGAACACCAATGGCATATGCTCTAAGAACAAGAATTGACAAATGGGGCTTCATAAAATTCCAAAGTTTCTGTAAGCAAAGGACACTGTCAATAGAACAAAATGATAGCCAACAAATTGGGAAAAGATCTTTACCAATCCTTCATCTGATAGAGGGCTAATATCCAATATATACAAAAAACGCAAGAAATTTGACTCCAGACAACCAAATAACCCAATTAAAAAATGGGGTATAGAGCTTAACAAAGAATTCTCAACTGAGGAAACTCAAATGGCTGAGAAGCACCTATAGAAATGTTCAGTATCCTTAGTCATCAGGGAAATGCAAATCAAAACAACCCTGAGATTCCATCTCACACCAGTCAGAATGGCAAAGATTAAAAACTCAGGTGATAGTAAATGCTGGCGAGGGTGTGGAGAAAGAGGAACACTCTTCCATTGTTGGTGAGACTACAAGATGGTACAACCACTTTGGAAATCAGTCTGGCGGCTCCTCAGAAAATTGGGCATAGCATTACCTGAGGATCCAGCTATACCACTCCTAGGCATATACCCAGAAGATGCTCTAACATATAACAAGGACATATGCTCAACTATGTTCATAGCAGCCTTATTTATAATAGCCAGAAGCTGGAAAGAACCCAGATGTCCTTCACCTGAGGAATGGATACAAAAAATGTGGTACATTTACACAATGGAGTATTACTCAGCTATTAAAAACAATGAATTCGAGAAATTCCTAGGTAAATGGATGGAACTAGAAAATATCATCCTGAGTGAGGTAAGCCAATCACAAAAGAACACACATGGTATTCACTCACTGATTATTGGATATTAGCCCAGAATCTTGAAATACCCAAGATTCAACACACAGGCCACATGAAGCTCATGAAGAAGGAAGACCAAGTGGGGGTGCTGTGGTCCTTCTTAGAAGGAGCAACAAAATACTCAAGGGAGCAAATATGGAGACAAAGTGAGGGACAGAAACTGAAGGAGGGGCCATCTGAAGACCTTTCCACCTGAGTATCCATCCCATGTGCAGTCACGAAAGGTAGATGCTGATGTGGAAGTCAGGAAGTGCATGCTGATAAGAGCCTGATATAGATGTCTCCTCAGACGTCTGCAAGAGTCTGACATATTCAGAGGCAGATGCTCACAGCTAGCCATTGAACTGATCATGGGGTTCCAAATGGAGGAGTTAGAGTGAAGACTGTTGGAGCTGAAAGGGTTTGTGGCCCCATGAGGAGAGCAACACTACCAACCAACCAGAGCTCCCAGGGTTGGTAAATCACCAGCCTGGGAGCACTTATGGAGGGATCCATGGCTTCAGCTGTATATGTAAGGGTGGAGGGCCCTGCTGGGCATAGGTGGGAGAAGAGATCCTTGGTCTCATGACAGCTGGACGCCCCAGTGGGTGGGAATTGGAGGGTGGAGAGGTGGGAGTGGGGGGTAGGTAGGGGTACATCCACAAAGAAGCAGGAGGAGGGGTGAGAGGATAGGGGGTTCCTTGGTGGATGGGGGCTGGGGTAAGGGGATAACATATGAAATGTAAATAAAACATCCAACTAAAAGATACTCAACACTTTAGCAATTGAAGTAGAAAATTATGCATCATGTCAATCAGTCAGTGTTGGAAAGTCATTTGACATGATTCTGGGTAAAAACTGTCAGAGGAGTCTTTTCCTTGTGTTGATGAAGAGTTTCTACCAAAGATCTGTAGCTCATTTCATTTCTACTGCACAATACTATATATCAGAAGTCCATAGAAGAAGTGAGGATGTCTACTCTTCCTGTGAGCACTTATTGCAATACAGAAGGTTCTAATTATAAATTTAAGGTTAAAAGTAGAATAAAAGATATACATATTTGCAGGAAGAAATGAGACCCTATATGGGGATGGTGTGACTGCCCAGTGGAAGGAAGTCTAAAAACCAAACCAAACCAAACCAAACCAAACCAAACCAAACCAAACCAAACCAAACCAAAAAACCAAAAAACCAGAAAACAAAACAAGTACTGAGAAATGACTTGATCAAGGTCCCTTGTTGTAACACCTTCCTGACAGCATGGTGGAGTCAGCTATGTGAAAGGAATACTACCATAAATGTGTTTTCCTCTACTGATTTCCTGTAACTTTCAGTGTCTTCAGCTCTCCTTACACTTGAATTGTTAACTGTGTTATGTCTACTGTGTTATGTATTCTGTCTACTTAATTATGTATCATTGAAAGAGTGACACATACCAAGGGAAATCTCCAAATGGAACAAAGTTGACAGGGACTATAGGAAGGGGTTTGCAGATTACATGGGACTGTCAGGATCAGCTGCACAAATGGGAATATTTAGACACATAATTGAAGTTGTTGGAGGGAAGGAGTATGAATAAGTGATGTTGAAGAAGACTCCACATGGGAGGGATATTCAGTGTATACTGGAAGAAGCAGAGGAAGTTTGGCTGTGCCAGGAACAGACTGGAGGGAAGAGAAGAGTGAACAGATAGCAAAGGAAGGAATAGAAGATGCCCAGAGACCAGGATGGAGAGGATAGAACAAACAGTGATGAATTTTGGATCACTGTGGTCTTTTCATTTTTACTATGAGCAAAATGGCTGCAAGGGTGTTGCTGTGGTCTAGACAAACCTTTATCTTAGATTCAGGTCCCTTCTCCCCTCCTCAATATTACAATATTTCCTCAGGTGAGATAATATTCTCTTTTGAGTGAGCCCTTTACAGTGTTATCTTCTCCAATTCAGATAGCTCATTGTTGTGTCGTATCTACAGTGACACAACCACAGGTGTGGTCTCTGTCATGCCATGTATGCCCTAAATGTCTTGTTGGCTTCCTTATGGACTACAAAGGGTTCTTGGCCCCTAAGCAGGCAAGCTGCTTGCCTTCATTCTCAGCTGTGATGGCTCTTCACCTAGAAGGTGGCAAAGAGAACTGGAGACGTTCGAAAGTTTATTCAGCTTGGATGATCACTACAACACCTGCAGGGATCTTAGTTCTCTATGGATAGAGCAGTACCTCAGATGTTGTAACGGCTTCCCACAGAAAGAGACTCAGATGAAGTAATAGTCAAGATTATTTATTTATTTATTTATTTATTTATTTATTTATTTATTTTTAAATGTTAATCAATGGCTTTATAAGTTTGGTAATGCTCAATAACAAGATGCCCATACAATCAGAAGTGTAACCCAATACCTAACCTAGATATACCAACTATCTTTGACTGACAGAGACACGTGAACATCTGCCTCCATGTTCCCCCCATCTATCTCATCTTCTAGCTCCTCCTCCTCTCCTTATTCCTCTTCCTCTCCTTACTCCTCTTTCTCTCCTTACTCCTCCCATCATAGCTCCTCCTACATAGCCCTTCCTGTTAAGATAAAACTTTCTCTCAAAATACAATTAGAGCATAACTATACCAATTTGTATCAGTAAGGTACAAGATAGACCTAATACCCAGTCCATCATTTTGACTAACCAGAACCTCTGTCATCTCTCCTAACTAAAAGACTTAGTTCTAAACCTGTTTTTTTTTCTTGGCTTTAGAATGAATGTCAGGTGAAAACCATCCTCTCAAGTCTTTTCTCTCAAAATAAATAGCTGGGATTGGCTATGAGACTATAATTCTTCAACCCCATCAGAAATCCAGAATGACTGAATTAACAGAAATTATGGGAAGCACAAAGCATAGCTTCTAAAACTTAGCCAATTTATAGAGATCGCTGAACACCTGGACAGTCTCTATACTACAAAATGTTGGAGCATCTGATCTTCAGCCTTCTGGCCCAGGATCATCTGACAGACATAGTGATGCAGAATTATTAAGGGCTGATTACTCTGTCTTGGCAGATATAATCAGTCTACTACTCCACAAGTGTGTCCCTTTCAGGACAGTAATTTGTCTGTAGATGAAAAGAAGCAATTCTTGCCTAGTGGCTGTCTCAACACAACTGGAGTAACTCCAAAGATGTTCAATTTCTTTTTAGAATCCAAGACAGGAAGCTGTCAGGAGCAGATAGGTCTCTAATAAAAATGAACCTTAATGCAGAAATGTTTGTAACATCAATTCTGTGGACTTCTGACATTTTGAAAACCAACTATCCATGTAAGGCAATCCGGACTTTTGTCTGTTAACTCCTCTCAGCTATTTCTAAATAAAATATAGAAAACACCCTAGCAATAAACTCAGAGCCATAACTTTGCTATAGGCCCTTAACTCACAGGCTAACCATCTCAATTCAGTCAAAAAAGTTAAAGGACTGGGCCTAAGCCTTGTATTCCTAAATGTGTTATATGGGCACAATGCCTATGGGAGTAACAATATTAATCTCACTTCTATATCAATAAGAAACTCATACCAATGGAAACCTTAAATTTGAAATCAAAGTAAATTTTGTACCATTTAAGAAATTATAATTTCGGCTTAACAACAATTATACAGATTTCTACCAATATGTTATGGCTATGCAATAAATCCTAGCTATTCCCCCCTGTTCCAACAAAACCACTACTTTCCCCTAGAAAGACAGCCCAATATTAACCACCTCAGTCCCCAAGCCCAGGAAATAGGGGCACCGACTCTTCATTAACTTCTTCAAGCTGATTACGGGTGTTGAGATATTAGAAGTGGGGCAGGGGGAAGAGTAAATTGATAAGCCTCTGACATCTGTGTCTTCACTGCATTCAGCTGAGATTCCAGGACATCAGAGGTTCAAGCAGGTATGCTCAGCTTGTTTGATGAGTGATACACCAAGGCTGTGTATTCTGCAATATACAATTTCTTAAAACAAATTTTAGTATCAAGATATTTTTGGTTTGAATTCTGGAATCTAGTTTTCTGGTGGCCTGTCTCTATCATATCTAATCCATATAATTCTGGGAGTTTCTATGAGGGTATGCACCGGACTTCCAGTCTGGGTCCGAGCACAGAGCAGATCTCAGGCAGCAGGTCTGTACTCAACTTCAAAAAACCCAGAGGAAGAGGGCCTCCCAGGAGCTTTAACTCGGGCAGCATCTCAGGTAAGGAGACAGCAACACCACACCAAATGGGAGTAACCGGGACCCACTGGGACCCAGGAATTTACTCCTGGCCTGGAGCAAGAGGTCCTTCCAGTCTGGACCCAAGCGCTCAGCAGATCCCAGGAGTCAGCTCTGCACCCAATCTCATAGAACCCTGAGGAAACGGGGCTCCCAGGAGCTCTAACCCAAACAGTATCTTAGGCAAGGAGGTGGCAACACTTGCCCCAAACAGGGAGTAACCAGGACCCACTGTGACCATGGAATTCACTCCTGGCCCGGAGCACAGGCTCCTTCCGATCTGGGCCCAAGCACTCAGCAGATCCCGGGAGTCAGCTCTGCACCCAGTCTCACAGATCCCAGAGGAAATGGGGATCCCAGGAGCTCTAACCCAAGCAGTATCCTAGGCAAGGAGGTGGCAACACTTGCTCCAAACAGGGAGTAACTGGGACCCAGGAATTCACTCCTGGCCCAGAGCACGGGTTCCTTCCAGTCTCCACCTGAGCACTGAGTATTCTTGAGCCTCAGCTCTAACCCCAGCAGCAAAACCCATCCCAAACAGTTCTGACACAACCTAGATAATAGGAAAGACAGGCCCCAGTCAGAGACAGCACAGATAGCACAAAGGAGATCTAGATGGTGAAAGGCAAGCGCAAGAATACAAGCACCAGCAACCCAAGGTTCTTGCCACCATCAGAACCTAGATCTCCTACATTAGAAAGTCCTGAACTCCCCATATCACCAGGAAAACAAGAACCAGATCTAAAATCATTTCTAACCCATTTCTGCCTCCCTGCTCTCAAATTCCCCAACACTAGGGAATCCAAACTATTGGATACCAAGGGTACCACTTCCACTGATACCTGACAAGACCACCCTAAATTACTTATACAGGTGGAGGCATGAGTCCCTCCCTTTGTGTTCTAGGGCTGGAGGTTTTAGAATGTCTACTCCAGCTTGTTTCTTAGGACCATTTGCTTGAAAAATTGTTTTCCATCCTTTTACTCTAAGGTAGAGTCTGTCTTTGTCACTGAGGTGGGTTTTCTGTATGCAGCAAAATGCTGGGTCCTGTTTACGTATCCAGTCCGTTAGCCTATGTCTTTTTACTGGGGAATTGAGTCCATTGGTGTTAAGAGATATTAAGGAACAGTGATTGCTGCTTCCTGTTATTTTTGTTATTAGAGGTGGAATTATCTTTGTGTGGCTATCTTCTTTTGAATTTATTGGAAGAGGATTACTTTCCTGTTCTGTCTAAGGTATAATTTACCTCCTTGTACTGGAGTTTTCCCGCTAATATCCTTTGTAATGCTGGGTTTGTGGAAATTTGGTGTTGTCATGGAATATCTTGGTTTCTCCATCTATGGTAATTGAGAGTTTTGCTGGGTGTAGTAGCCTGGGCTGGCATTTGTGTTCTCTTAGGTTCTGTATGATGTTAGTTTAGGATCTTCTGGCTTTTATAGTCTCTGGTGAGAAATCTGGTGTAATTCTGATATGTCTGCCTTTATATGTTACTTTGCCTTTTTCCCTTACTGCTTTTAATATTCTTTCTTTGTTTTGTGCATTTGGTGTTTTGATTATTATGTGACAGAAGGTATTCCTTTTCTGGTCTAGTCTATTTGATGTTCTGTAGGCTTCTTGTATGTTTATGAGCTTCTCGTTCTTTAGGTTAGGGAAGTTTTCTTCTATAATTTTGTTGAAGATATTTATTGGCCCTTTAAGTTGGGAATCTTCACTCTCATCTATACTTATTATCCTTAGGTTCGGTTTTCTCATTGTGTCCTGGATTTCCTGGATGTTTTGTATTAAGAATTTTTTTGCATTTTGAGTTTTTTTTTTGACAGCTGTGTCAATATTTTCTATGGTGTCTTCTCCACCTGAGATTCTCTCTTCTATCTCTTGTATTTTCTTGGTGATGCTTGCATTTATGACTCCTAAATTTTTTCCTAGGTTTTCTATCTCCAGGGTAGTCATCTTTTGAGATTTTTTTATTTTTTCTGTTTTCATTTTTAGGTCCTGGATGGATTTGTTCACTTCCTTCACCTATTTGGTTGTGTTCTCTTGTACTTCTTTAAGGGATTTTTGTGTTTTCCTCTTTAAGGTCTTCTACCTGTTTACCTGTGTTCTCCTCAAATTCTTTGAGAGTGTTATTTATGTCCTTCTTAAAGTCCTCTATCATCATCATTAGAAGTGATTTTAAATCTGAATCTTGCTTTCCTGGTGATATGGGGAATTTAGGACTTTCTAGTGTGGGAGAACTAGGTTCTAATGATGTCATCTAGGTTGCTGATGCTTATGTTCTTGCAGTTGCCTTTCGCCATCTGGATCTCCTTAGCACTACCTGCCCTGTCTCTGACTGGAGCCTGTCTTTCTTATTATCTTAGTTGTTTCAGAACTGTGTGGGGTGGGTGTTACTACTAGGGTTAGAGCTGGGGCCTAAGATCTGCTCAGTGCTCGGGCCCAGACCTGAAGGAACCAGTGCTCTGGGCCAGGAGTGAATTCCTGGGTCCTAGTGGGTCCCTGTTACTCCCTGTTTGGTGTGGGTGTTACTGTCTCCTTACCTAAGATGCTGCCCAAGTTAGAGCTCCTGGGAGGCCTGCTTCCTCTGGGTTTTGTGAGATTGGGTGCAGAGCAGCTTCCTGGCATCTGCTCAGTGCTCTGGCCAAGACCAGAAGGCAAGATTCATTATGTTTTATTCATCTTTTTACATTTTATCTAAAAAACTCTTTATTCATACAGTTACATGTGTGTAAATCATACTGAATTAGGCAAAAGCTTCTGCTTACAGAGTTGTATTCTTGAAGTGTGAATAGTGGAGTCCTAGGAATAGACTAAGACATTGTATAAACATGCCATGTTGGCCAGCTTTTTGGAGACAGTTGACAAAGGCCAGGCATTCTCCTGTGTTACTGAGCAGCTATGAAGTCAAACCCCACAACAGTCATAGTTTTCTTTCACCCTCTGGGCCAGACATATAGTTCTGGTTGCACTAGAGTAAGAGACACTGAACTCTGGAGCACCCCAACATAGTCAAACCACATGGAACCCAACAAACTAGATACATGTGCACTGGCCCTTAAATCCAACTCACTTCCCCTGCCCCATACTCTAGGTGCATTGGGACTGCAATCTACAATGAGCCTCACATTTTCTTAAGGTCACTGTGGGACTGGTTGCTAAATAGCATTGTTTCATATAACAGACCCAGATCCAGGAGAGACCTCCAGTGAGTTTCCACAGCAGAAAGCTCAGCCTCTTAACCTGTCTACTGTCTCCCAATAGAAATTACTTCAATATACATGGAATATCCATGTGACCTGACTGAGTTAAAACCATTCTGAGGACAAAGCATATTGTCCTCTGTCAGGAGCTGGATTGAATGGGGTTCACCCTGCAATGTAGCTCCACCTCATATTCTGTGTTATCTCAAAAGAGCAAGGGCAAACTGGCTTCACAGTGTGGTCCAGTGTGTTACAGTAATACTCAGGGTATCAGTCAAAATCCATACCTGTGGTTCTAATGTCTAAAGAAACCAAACACTAGTAGACTTGCCCCATATGTGAAATTCAAATGTCATTTGAGCATTTGGGGTTCAGCTCCTATGTGTATGAACCTCAGGGATTCTCACAGTCCTGGGTAGTTGTGCCATGCCAAGGATACAAAGAAATGTGCTAACCACCTGCTTCCCATATAGCAATGAAGTGTTCTGAGGTCTTTGGGCAGGCCTCTTGTAGATCAGTGTCCCCAGAATATAATACTCACCACAATGTCAGCAGCAGAAGTGTTACTCAAAGAAATCATCAAAATCAGGTCTGTCCAGGAATCCTCACAGGAGAAAGTGGCATCATCAGATCCTTACCTGAATTTCAATCCACACACTTCTCCAGTATATAATTCTTTCCCAGGATACATATGGTTTCCTCATCTCATGGAGTACTTCAGAATATATAGCATGTTAAAGTTAACATAAGGAGAAACTCTATCCATGCCCCTGTGGGGTAGTTGATATCAAGCTACAATGAGACTTTTCAGTGACATGGCCTGTTTGGAGTAAAAAATTTCCTTTTAACTAACACTTTACCCATGCAATGAAAATAAAACTGATACTCACTGGTTCATCAACTGAAACTTTGATGGAATTCTATACTTGTCTGTCACTCATGCCCTAACTTGGGTGAGTAAAATTTTGTTTATGTCTTGATAGGAAATATTCACCTAAGATACAATAGAGACTCAAGGACTCTATGTGTCATTTAACACTAGATACTCCTGGAGGATAACCAGATATTTTTCATGTCAGTGGCTCCTAACCTGTACAAGAGCATGTTTTGTCTTGAAGACTTGCCCATGGACATGTTCATCTTCAGGTGGGTTGGGTCCCCTGAGTTCCTATCTGTTTTCCATCCTCCAGGAAACACATTCTCTGCGGTTGACAACTATTGCCTGGCACTGCAAAAATGCCAGGGGCCAGGTGCACTGACCATTATCAGCACATATATCAAGTGTTAATGGCACAGAGTTCAGAAAGCTAATCTATTGGTCAACTCCAAATTCATGTAATATATTTTGTCAGACTCTTGATTCCGTGGAGTTTAGGAAGATAGTCCAAAGTGAATCAGATTGCACTTTTATATGTCAATAATATCAACAGAAAAGAGTATTATGTTTGAAAAGGCTGAACACTGGTTTTTGGATCTTTAACAGAGATGTGGAATGAAATTTTACCCTTTGTCTGTGCAAGGTCACAGGATTGCATTTTTGATGTACTCTGGGTCACTTTTTTTCTTCAGGATGTGACTAGAACTAAGATATTTCCCAGAAAGTAAAGGCCCAGTAGAAAGGCCTAGCTTCCACATTCACAGAGGCCACAACCACTCTCCTCAATGATATCATGGCAGTGCTACCATACATCATGAGAGATAGAACCTGGGGGCAGTACTGAGAACTCAGTTACTTACAGTGACACACATTGGCCAACATATAGCTGCAACCATGTGACCCTACTCAAACTTCTCTTACCTTACTGGTTACCGGGTAAGCTCCTGCCCCATCCCTCTTTTCAACTGCCTACTGTTGAGCCCAGTGGCCTTATGTGCCACAGCATGCAACCTGTATGGAGATCTGTGAAAGTGAAGATCTTTCTTTGTGACAATCACGGTCAGGTCTGAGCATCAGCTCACAACTGATTACCAGAGAGCTGGAGCCCAATGAATCATTCTTCCAATACAGAGCCAGGAGAAATCCACCTACTTTATTGAAAGCAGATGGCTAAGGAATGGTGGGAGTGGTTGAGAGGTTCAGTTTTCTCTTGGTATCATGATATTTGTCTCCTGTTGCAGAAGGAGATAGTTTTCAGCACTAAGTTCCTTCATATTCTCTGCAAGAATTGGCCTGTGCACTAAGATTCTTTTCCCAGTTTAAAGAAATAAATTTGTAGACTCAGAGACATAGGAATAGGAGGGTGTTGACATGGCCACTGTATCACAGAAAATCATTAATAGGAGAGAAGGAGAAGCATCCAAAGCTTTATTATCACAATCAAAAGGAGGGTCGATGATGCTTGTTTTGTGCAGGGATAGATGGCTCACAAGTGTTATAATATGCTTCAGCAATGTTGGGTCTGAAGCCTGATTATGGGGATGTATAGGCTAGTCAAGGTTGGAAATAAGTGCTTAGTACTCTCACTGTCAATGGGTCACACAAAAGCTCCTTGATGATCTATTGTGACATAGGAAGATTCAAGCAATAGACAGGATATTTTCATTCCAAACTCTGGTAAAAGAATTCCAGCCACATGGGAACAATCAATATGAAATCAACTTAGCATCTTGTTTGGGACAAGCACTACCTGAGAACATAGTTCTTTTATGAGAATGAAGTCCCTCTTCCTTGGCTTCTTATGAAGGTTCCCATTATCCATACACAAAGAACAGAGGACAGATGCACAGTTCCTTCTACAGGCACATACCAAACTCAGAAACACCCTGGTGCATTTTCTTTCAGTATTCCTAAAGGTAAATGTTAAATTTGATATCTTCAGTAGCATAAGGTGTAAAGGGGAACTACCCACTAGTGAATGTCTACATCTCTGCATTTGTTCTGCCCACAGAACTTCGATAACACAATAATGCTTTCAGTAGCTCATCCCCCTTTCATCACAACAATTGCTGAATGAAGGCCCTTGCATCTCCTTTGGCCAGGTTAGTATTTTATATTTTCAATGTAGGTAGGAAGCTAGAGACACTAACATGATCTGGACAACAAAATGACCCCTGGAATCCTTGGTTCCAATGTCAAGTGGGGCCAGTAGCATCAGCTGTAGTTTCTCTTTAGGTCTCCATGTCTAGGCTGAGACACCTCCCATACCCCTGTTAGGGTCTCAGGGGTGCAGAATATGAAGAGGCTTAAGGTAGAGGAAAGAAGGGAGGATGTGCAGGAATGCTGATGTAGAGCATGAGAGACAGCCTTGTGGGAGCTCTTGACACAAAGAATCCTGGGAGCAGAGTGACAGGGGAATGCTGGCAGAGTTTTGAAGGGTGGTGAAAGCTGCCAGTATCAGGAAAGAGATAAGATCTTAGAGGTTGGTGGTGGCAGGTGGAGGTCAGGATACTTTGGATACTTTGGAGTCATGTACTCTTCATGGGTATAGCAAGGTCCAGAGGACCTATGGAAGAACAGAAATATGGGACATTGGATCAGGAACACCACCTTCACCAGGACATGACTGACTTGTTTATCAGATAACTCCACATATACCTATTCCTTCTCTCTCTCTCTCTCTCTCTCTCTCTCTCTCTCTCTCTCTCTCTCTCTCCCTCTCCCTCCCTCCCTCCCTCCTTCCCTCCCTCCTTCCCTCTCTCCCTCCCTCTCTACCTCCCTCCCTCCTTCCCTCCCTTCCCCCCACTCTCTGTGTACCTGTTCATACCCATGAACCAGTGAACAGTGGCAAGTCTCTCCACCTCACCATCTTGAGAGAATCTCTAACTAAATCTGATACCCCTTTTGTGTGGGGTCTGCTAGTTGGACATCAAGGGTTCTAGGGATGTGCTTGGGTAACAAGCATTACCAGCTGTGACCAGCTCTGCATGTTCAGAAGGCAGGCTCTGAAAATTGCAGAAAAATACTCATAGCCTAAAAGCAAATGCTCCCACCCTGTCAAGTCATTTTATAGGCTGTAAACTGTCCAAAGGAAAGACAGAGGGAAATTACGTGTCTTGTTCTTCTAGACACTGGCCAAAGCTTAAAACTGTGTCTCCCTTCACTTACATGCCCCTTCTTTTTTGTTTTTTTAAAAAATTGATGAGCTGTAAACTTTCAGACTTCAGAACTCTCTGGCTAATTGGAATGAAATATGGCTATGGCTTATGACACTGGATATTGGTACCTTGGTCTGATTGCTGTGGGAAAAGCACAGGTCTCAAATAGATGCACAATATACCCAGTGACAAAGAATCCCTCCTATCACCCTCCTCAGACCAGGATTACACCAAGGGCTGACTGAGAGGGAAGGAAGGGTGTGCAGGTGGGTGGATGAGTGTGTGTCTTAAACATTATGAGTGATCATCTAAAGGATGAAGGTGGGTAAGGTACCCCTCTCCTACAGAGCCAGGAATCATACCAATGTCTCATAGTTGCAACATAAGGCTGTAACATCAGGAAGTAGCAAGTGAGGAAAGCCACATATGAAAAGGGAACGATGGAGAGAGATAACCAGAAAAGGGGTTTCAGGCTGGATCTGAAGTTGGAGCAGAAGCAGAAGGGGTTCTGGAAGCATCTCTGAGGGTCAGGGGGACCTATGTCATGGCCAGTTATCTGCATCACTCGCAGAGTGTTTCAGGCAAGGTAAATCAGGGATTTCCTTGGGAGATGCTATTGCTGGGAATGGCTATGGCCACGGTTCTGCACAGATTGCTCAAAAGTAATAGAAAGTCATTACCTACAGGATGATGCTGAAGGTATAGTGGACAGAGATCAGAAATGACTTGTCACTGGTAGAAAAGAACACCACAAACTCAATGAGTATTAGGCCATTGATGATCATAACTTGGTGTGCTTTGCTCCTGGGGTGCAAGCAGTTCCTGCCTTCTTCAATTTTAGGGACTCTACCCTAAAGATTAGAGTTATGGATGCTTTTCCCAAAACATATTTTGATTTAATACTATCTCTATACCACAGAAATGAGGAAGTGTCATTTTTGAGGGGTTAAAAGAATGTCCTTAAGGGGCCAACAGCTGCAGAATGAGGGAGTTGATCTCTGTGTGGCAGAATAGCCAGATAGATGTCTCTGTAACCCATCCATCTGCCTGTGGATACCACCTACCCAGCAGAGAATATGAAGACTCAATGGTAAATGATAGATACTCAAACATAACAAGTCCATCAATAAACCCAGACCCTTGTAATAGATGGAGACACTTTCCTGGGAAATATGAGACCCTTTGGCCATGAAGCCTCAAAAGAACACATGAGATAATGGTAGAATTTCCTCTTTCAGACTTAAAGTAGTTCTTGATACCTCAAAATGCAAACAAGCCAGATCCCAAATCATGCTGCCATGGGTAAGCTGTTTCAGGCATTTTAAGCCTTCCTCCTATTGTGATGGATAGTAGCTCTTAAACTATGAACCAGAATATAACCCTCCTCCATTTTGTTGTTTCTGTTGCACATTTTCCCAAGTGACAAGAAGAGGAATTAACTGAAGAAATTGGCACCAAAAAAAGAGTTTGCTCTAGGGTTATATCTTCTTAATGTTGGTGAAAACTGATACAAGTACTTATACCCTGCAGGGCTTGGACTGTCTAGTGTTGTCCCACAGCTATCGACTGAGCCCCTGACAGGGTCAGAAGCAGAACTGTATTTGATCATTTCAGACTGAGCTATTCCAGCTGTGACCTCTACAAGTGACTCTGCCAGTCTGTGTACCAATCACTGTCTGAAGAGATCTCTGGCCTGACAGAAACATTCAAATAAAGGGGAGAGAGCAGGAGCATGGAGAGGGAAGTGCAACCATTGCTTCTGCTTGCTGTACTGGCTGCCTGCCACTGTTGCTCCTAGATGTTGTGCTGTGCAGAGTAAAGCCAACTAGCAAGCAGGGTGCAGAGGATTTTTCCTTTGCAAAAGCTTCAGGAGAGCATTATCTTCTCCAGGAAGTGTTACAGCTATTATATGACAGATATCCTCAGGTGATGAAGTAATACTCACACACCTTTATTCTTTCTGGACAGAATCTTATGTGCATTTTTGGTGGGTTGGAGTCTGACAGCAGATGTTTTCTATTGGCTTGGTCTAACATGTTAGGGATGCCTCATCTACATGTGGAGGGGCTTGTGGGTGCTACCCCTATATAACTGATGGCCATAATCCTCTCCATGGGGTGCTGTGGTCACATGACAGGGGCCTGGTCAGTAGAAGGTGAAGCTCCTACCATCCCTTTTTGGGTTCCAGAGCTTCCAACCCAGCTCAACCTTACCAGATTTTCTGGCATGATCCACTGCCCCACATGACTCCTGAATCCTTTCCAGTGAATTATGGCTAGGGCAGGGCCACCTCTCAGGTGTGTTGGGTTCCAGGAAAGTGTGGACTCATCTGATAACTCTGACTTGTTGGAGAAACCTGGTTGAGGAACTATGGAGGTTGTGGAAGCCAAGGGTTATCCAGTCTGGGTGCCAGGCAACTGCAGATCTTTTCTGAAGTGTCAAGTGGTTTATTCAGAACTATAGTCACTGTCCCCATGCAGAAGTGTGCAAGCTGTGTATATGCTGTATATTATAAAGTGTTCAGAGAAAGACTACTGTATCTTCCATGGTGGGGAGAACCTGAAGGGGCATCAGATCTGAAAGACAAATTTGTGGGGATTTTAAGTTAACTTTTGTCCCTTGGCCTTCCTCTTCTCTCCTGGGAGCATCCAGTGTCATCCAAGACTCACATGACCTTGCCCCACAGCGAAGCTGAGGATTGGAGGTTGCCCATTCTTTGTCTCTGTTAAGGGAACACTAGAAAGTGCAAACTGTTCACAGAGACATAGATGCCATAAACATTACCATTGTAGCCAACGTTTCATTGAAGACAGAAGAACCTTATTACTGTGGGCATTTTCAGTGGAGATGGATGGGAATCGAAACAGGAGTCAGCATATAAAACCAAGCAAAAACTTGCTGTCATTACCATTCATACTGGAGGTCAAGGCCCCAGAGGCAGCCAAGATCTTCCAATTCCTATGCAAGTGTGAAAATAGAAGAGGGGATGGAATGGATCCTGGAGCCCAGGGAGATTGGCTCCTACAACTTGGGGCCATTGCTGATATGCTAATCATGCCTAGGGGGAGGCTCAATTATCCTGAAGATTGTGTCCCTGTGTAGCCCAGCTCATCTGCTTCAAATACCTGGAGTTGGTATTCACTAGTTCTTTTTTCTTAGCTGGTCTTTTCTACAAGCCATATGCATGTGCAACACACACACACACACACACACACACACACACACACACACACACACACGAAAGTTGTTCCTTCCCTTCATCAACCAAGCATCTTTTCAGACCTTTAGGCTAGAAAATAAGTTACAACAGTTCCTCATCTCTGCCCCTTACCAACCCATTTATCTATGGTCTCAGCCACAGGCAGAGAAACCCAATCCACAGTCTGCTAACCAGGAAACTCTTAAGAGTTTTAAGAATTTTTAAAGAATCAGAAATCTGAACATAGAGATAATCTTGATCCCTAAGCAGAGGTATCAGAAGAGAGCTTCTGTGCCTGCCCTTGTTATCCTGTGCATGGAAGCCAGCAATTCATTCCAGGGCAATTGGTTGCCTCACATTCTTTAGGGGTATGATGGTTGTTGGAGGAGCCTTGGTATTCTGATTATATTCACTCAGTCTTCTGAATCATGTTTTTTTTTTCTTGAACAGAAGCCTGCTCTCTAGGAGGCAATTAGCTCATATGACATTGTTCTGAGAACTCTTGAGAACATCTTGGTGTAGGAGTTAGATGGAATTCAGAAGGTCCTTTGGTACATGACCTTGGTAGGAGAGAATCTATTCTCTACACAGGTATGTATCATGCTTCTGGAACTTTCTCTACCTACAGGCATTATGCTCACATTTTGTTTAGAGATATCATTTCTGGGACCTTAGGAAACTCCTCTCCTGAGAGCTCTTGTTTGTAGGCCATTTCTGGAGATAATACCCCTTTGCCTATACCCCTTTGCCTGTCATACCCACTGTGCTTGTCAGGAAGTGGCATGCTCTTCCTTAGTGCTTCCATCACACCTCAATGGTCATAGTGACTCCATTTACTCATGAGTTTCTTTGAGACTCTTTTAGCCATGCCCAGAAGATGCCATAATTTCAGGGTCCCTCAGCTGTGTGATATTTTGGAGAGTTAGGTTCCATGTCTTGCAGTGGTCAGCTGCCCACATGTGGGCAGAACCAGAGGCAGACAGCATACTTGTCCACCCTTGCCATGTCTGTTCCAATGTAATTTCTTTCCTTTCACCCTTGGGATGGAACATTGTCAGCATCATGGGAACTGGCTTTTCTCCCACTGTCTGCTCTACTGTGTGAAGCCCCTGAGATCCCAGAACTACCTCTACTACCTCACCCTGTACTACCCACCCCTGCTGGCTTCTAATACTCTTCCTGTCTTTTGGGTCACAAATCATCATTGCTCTATGAAACACAGGGAACTACCACTGCATCTTCTTTTCTATAGTACACAAAATGAGTTCCTTTCTTAACCAATCACCCTAATCCACTTTCCCACATTTACATAAAAAACTTTAGCACTTCCTCTTTTTTCTATGGCATGTGAGGTCAGGTACTTCTGGATCTCTTCAGGATTTGCAGAGAGGAAGAGGGGTGAAGAAGCAAGGAGGAGTAGGAAGACAGAACAGAATTTCACCTGGCTTTCTTAGTGGTGCCTCTGAATGAAGTGAAGGTTGTTACACATGTCAGAACTGGTCTGACCAGTGACATAGGACTAAAGATGTGTTTGGAAGGATGGATTACCTCACTCTGCTAAGGGAGAGAAGACATGTAACCTAACCTTGGGACAGAAATAGGAATCCATGTCACTAAACAAAGCACGTGAAGAGTATCAGGTGACAGCATCCTGCACATCTCAGTGTTAAGTGCTCTTTATTTCAATCTGTAGGTGACAGGTTCCATCTGGGGTGGTTGACAAGACCACATACATGGTGTTTCTGATGCATTCTGGCATGAGTCAGTGTTGTTGCCAATTGTCACACAATATATACCATCAGTTTGTGCCTCCTGCTATGCTGGCAGAACATGTTTTTAACTTTTGTAAACAAATGTGTCTTTCTTGGAATTTCTCTTAAAATGAAGTAAACCTGGTCAAAGCAGTCACTATGAAATGGATTAACTCTGGTCTAGTCCCAGCCTGAAAGTTGATATGCTTGCAACATGGAGGAGCCTGTAATACTCCTGCCTGGTGCCCTCACAATGAAACAGCCTGAATGCCGAACTGTCTTGGAATATCTACCAGACAAGTGAGTCCATGAACTGTTTAGTTCACCCTAACTCAAGCTGCTAGGATGTAATTTATCTAGGTTTATTTATTTATTTATTTATTACCATGGTGTGCCATGAGGGACCTCTAGTCCTGGTACATCCTTACTCTCACCCTAAACCTCAGAAGCCCAGTCTTTCATGTCTTCAGATTCCAGTCTTCTGAACTCTTCAGAATTATCCTCTGAGCTGTGTTTACAGTGTTGTAGGATCTCTCTAGTGCACAGCTCCCAACCCTCCCTACTTTACTTTGTACCCCAGTTTTTAAGGCCTAGAATCCACATGCTAAGGCTTTTCAGGGAAATAATAGAACTTCCTGTTAACCATTTCTTATGCTCAATTTTCTTGACACCGTGACAAAACTGGCAACAGACACAATTTAAGGGAGGAGGGAATTATCTGGCTTATGTTTCTGGAGAAACCAATCATGATGGTGGGTAAGACAGAGTAGTGGAAACTGCTCAAACATAACTGTGAGAGTTAGGCCCACAGCTTCTTGTTGCATCAGGAAGCAGAGAGCTCATGATTTGTCTTCACTCACACCCATGTGTTCCAGTGAAGCCAGAGTGTCAATATTTTCACATTTCCCAACAACATGCTCCCTATCTGGGGACAAGTGTTCAAACCCTAGATACTGTGGGGGGCATTTTAGATTCAAATCAGACATTCAGAAACTAACACACACAGAGAGACAGTTGAACACAGGTACAGATGTGTACACACACAGAGATGTTCTTACATGACACACATGCATACACAGAAGCAGAAACATAGTTACATACACACAGACATGTACACTCAAAATCACACAGGTTATACACAGACACAAACACATGCCTATACATGCACAAATACTACTATGTTGTATCTGGATATACTAAAAAATGTGCACACATAAAATTACATAAACACAGGTACAAATGTGCACAAATAAAATTACATAAACACAGGTACAAATGTACACACTCACTTGACACAGAATGAAATGGTAGAGTCAGTTGTACACAAGTCCATGCAGGCACATATTTCTATGCACGCATGCACACACACACACACACACACACACACACACGTGCACATTCAATAAATATAGCACTCACACACATAACTACACATGTACACAGAAACTGGATAGTGCATTTATTCTTTAGTGTGACATAGAGTAGAGGACAAATGAGTGGTGGAGATCCCATGCAGCTTCAATCTGGCCTGACTTCAGTCTTCTCTCATGGAAAGAGGGAAGAGAGCAGGAACAATTCTGGGTTAAATATTTCGCAATGGATGGGTGGTCCCATGTCTCAGCTGGGGGCCATATCTATCTACTGGAGGTGGTCTCTTCAGGTTCTACCTCCCCTATGTTCATTATTTCAGCTAATGTCATCCCCACTGTGTCCTGGGAGCCTCCCACAACCCTGGTGTCTGGGACTTTCTAGTTGTTTCCCGCATTTCCCTCCCCACACTGCTGCATACTTCTATCCATTCTCCTGGTCTCCTCTGTTTCCCCATCCACCTCTCCTCTCCTACCCAGGTCTCTCTCTCCCTCTGCCTCCCATGAATATTTTGTTTCCCCTTCTAAGTGGGATTGAAGCATCCATACTTGGGCCTTCCTTGTTAAACTTCATATGGTCTGTGAGATGTATCATGAGTATTCTGAACTTTTTGTTTAATATCCACCAATCAGTGAGTACATACCATGTATACACTTTTGGATCTAGGTTACAGTTCCATCCATTTGCCTGAAAAAATTGTGATGTCCTTGATTTTAATAACTGAATAGTATTTCATTGTGTAAATGTACCACATTTTTGTATCCATTCTTTCATTGAGAGACATCTGGGTTGTTTCTGGCTTCTGGCTCTTATGAATAACACTACTATGAATATAATAAAACATGTGTCCCTGTGATATGGTGTAGCATCATTTGGGTATATGCCCAGGAGTGCTATATCTGGGTCTTCAGGAAGAAATATTTCCAATGTTCTGAGGAACCATCAGATTGAGTCATCATTATCAGTTTGCAATACCACCAGCAATGGAAGAGTGTTTCCCATTCTCTACACCCTCTCCAGCGTGTGCTATCATCTAAGGTGTATTTTTTCCCACTATGATTTGTGTAATGTAGAATCTCAGGGTTGTTTTTATTTGCATTTCCCTAATGAATAAAGGTGTTGAACATTTCTTTAAGTGCTACTTGGCCATTTAAGATTCCTCAGTTGAGAATTATATGTTTAGCTCTGTACTCCATTTTTAAATTGTGTTGTTCAGTTTTCTGAACTTCTTGAGTTTTTTGTAAATTTTGGATATTATCTATCATATGTAGGGTTAGTAAATATCTTTTCCCAATCTGTAGGTTTCCATTTTGTCCTATTGACAATGTCCTTTTTGTTACAGAAGCTTTTCAATTTCATGAGGTCCCATTTATCAATTGTTGATCTTAGAGCTTGAGCCATTGGTGTTCTGTTTCACCCTGTACAAATAAGTTCAAGGCTCTTTCCCACTTCTCTTCAATTAGATTCATTGTATCTGGTTTTATGATGAGGTAGGTCCTTGATCTACTTGGACTTGAGCTTTGTACAAAGAGATAAAAATAGATCATTTTGCATTCTTTTACATGAAGACTGCCAGTTAAACCAGAACTGTTTGATGAAGATGTGTTCTTTTTTCCACTGTATGGTTTTAGATTCTTTGTCAAAGTCAAGTGTCCATAGGTGTGTGGGTTTACTTCTGGGTCTTCTATTCTATTCCATTTTTCGACCTGTCTGTCTTTATATCAGTACCATGCAGTTTTTTCTTTTTCTTTTATTATTTGATATTTTATTTCTTTATATTTCAGATGCTATCCCCTTCCCCCATTTCCCCCTGCCCCATTAACCCGCTATCCCATCCTTCCTTCTCTTTTTGGTTTTATATTATTAAAATTACATGCAAGTGTTAAGGTCAGTTCTAGGTTGAGAAACTAGCAATTCAATAGATGCAAATAGTCGAGGAACAAGTAAGACAATAAACCCAGATAGTCAAAGAACACGCAGGACAATAAACAGAGTCTCATAATCACTCCTGTGATAACTATTTCGAAGGGCTTATCAGGATGACCAAAATATTTGAGTCTACTTCCCTGTCCTAGACCAAAGTCATTTTAATGCCTGAAGACTACTTCTTTGTTCTAACTTGAGATTTAGATTCCTGCCTGTAATTACTTCTTTGTTCTAGCCTAGGATTTAGATTTCTGCCTGAAGTTACTCCCTTGTTCTAGCCCAATGTCAGAATCCTGCATTCAGTCCATTTCCTTGTTCTTGTCCTATGTCAGATTCCTTCTAAGCAGCCCATTTTTTTTGTCCTTGGCCAATGTCAGATTACTGCTAGGCAGCCCCAAAAGCTCTCCACATCTCCCCATTTTTTATTGCATAAACCAGACTGAGCCTGTCTTAGGTTGTTCTGACAAGAATGCCTTCCTTACCCTTCATGGAATATGCATTATCAAAATCAATGCACTACTGTCTTAGGTTGGTAAGGCTCTGTGGAGAATCTTACCTGTCCTTGGCTTGCCAGCCTGTTAGATTAATAGCTCTGTCTGGGGGTCCATTTTCAGTTTCAAGTCATGTTCTTTGGCTGCCAATACATTGATATAGTTAGAGACAAGTTTTAACATGAGGGGCGGAAATAAAAGAATTCCCAGGACAAAAGGAGCTAGCTTGATCAACCTGTATATTCCATTTCTGAGGTTTGAAGAAAAAGGAAATACTGACCTCAAGCCATGGATAATTTTATCAGCATTATCTGCAGCATCAAAGATCAACAGAGCAGCTTTCTTTAAATTTATAATCTCACTATGCAAAGTTAAAACATCAAGAGAGGTGTTAGAGTTATGCCAAATACCTTACAGGGTCTTTAAAATTTTTTCTAATTATAATGATTATCATTGTAAATTTTAGAAGTAACACACCTCCAATGGTATTTGTCATGACACTCGAGATGGCTCCTAACTCTTAAACCACGAACCTTCTTCTGATAATTTGAATAGAATACAGAGTATCAATATGTAGTTTCAAACACCTATATAAATCCTCTTGTATACTCAACACAGTAGTAACATTTTTTGCTAGATGATTTGTTGCACACTACTAGTGCCTAGGGATTGCAGGCGGGCGTGCTGGCGAGAGCAGAAGAGCAACAAAACCTGGGAGAGCAGCTGGAGGAACTGCCGCAGGGCACCGAGGGCGGCGGCGGCTGGCAGGGTGGCAAGTGCAGGAGGCAGTCACGGGTCGCCCGGGCAAGAGGAGGCCCGGTGGCAGCAGGAGTCCATTCCAGGCCAGGCCTGCGGGGGTGGGAGGACGGACTCTGGGGTTGGGGACGTGGAAGGCGCAGGCCGAGCTGGCCCGGGGCCTTCAGCAACTGGCGGGACAGCGGGGCTTGTGCTCCGGTGGCCTCCGATCGGCTCGAGACCCCCAGAGGCGGGGGTGGCGGCAGTGGCGATGAGGGAGAGTGCAGCTGTGAACTAGGGCACAGCATGCTTTCCAGTCAGGAAACAGCAGGAACTCCGTCCCAGCCTCCAAATGCGGGAGAGTATTACTGGCTTTTTCAGTTCCCTCTTTCCGGGGGTAGCTCGTGAGAGCCCACGGAAGAAAACTGTTACAGCTCTCTCAGTTTGCTCTGC
>NW_021620941.1:7648775-7708150 GCF_004785775.1 Grammomys surdaster
AGGAGAGGAGAGGAGAGGAGAGGAGAGGAGAGGAGAGGAGAGGAGAGAGGAGAGTTGTTCTTTGAAATGCGCAGGATAGCCAGCGACTGGCGAGGGATCACGAAAGCACTCCAACAGCGGGAGATCTTATACCACACAGCAGCACTTTACTTTTAGCTCAGGGGGTATATATACAGTTTTGGGGGGAGAACAGGTAACCTCTATTGGTTTGGCTTGAGGGCTTGGGGATGCCTTATTTGCATGGAGGTGTTATTCCTACTTGGTAAAGGTCACGGACCTCTTTGTGGGAAGTGGAAGCTAAGAGAGCCATATATGGCCTGGGAAATCCGAAGCAACCTCCCATCCTACTGGCCCTCTTCAGGCCAAGGTTTCCGGGACTTCAAAGATTTCTACCAAGCTTTCTGGCTTTCTCATAGCCTACTGCCCCACAATGATTAACAAAAGTAGCTGTTTTAACTTCTTGTGTCAAAACTATTGCAGAAGCAATGGTGCTAGCAATTAATGTAATTACAGCTGTTATACCAGCAATAAAAAAGCCCATTACCCTCGTGCTTTTGCTTAAAGCCTAACTCACTTCTTTCAGCACTTTCAAGCTTTTTTTTTTTTTTTTAGAGAATCAAGGTTTTCTAATACTCAGGGAAGTAAGACAAAAGCTGGTTGATAGATCCCCTTAACAGATATGCCAGGTTTCAACACACTAACACAATTAGAAATTAAACAGTCAATGCAACTTACAGTAAGTACTGTAGAAGAGACAAAATCAATTTTAGATTGACAGTTATAAGAGCCTTAACACATGCACTAACCCTTGTTTGAAATCTAGATCCTGTCCCAACTTTATCTCTTGCTATCATAACATCATAGAGAACTGCAGCTAACTTCCAAATATGTCTCTGAAAATGTCTAGATCCCACATTCCAAATGAAGACTATTATTTCCAGAATTGCTGATTTCTAGACCAGTATATAATTGAGTTCGAATAACTGGTCACGTTTAAGAAAAATACAAGAGTCATTTTAATTTCTCTTTTTGATTTTTTTGTCTCACAAGGTCTAAAAAGTTGAGGCAAGGCAGTTTGTCTCATCTGGGATATAGGCAAACAAAGGTGGATCAAGAACATATGTCCAATATAGAGACAGAGAGAGAGTCCCTCCTTCTGTCTCTGCTCCACACTTTGTCTCCAAACTTGCTCCTATGAATATTTTGTTACTCCTTTTAAGAAGAACTGAAGCACTCACACATTGGTCTTCCTTCTTCTTCTTGAGCTTCATGTGATCTGTGAGTTATATCTCAGATATTGTGAGCTTTTGGGCTAATAGCCACTTATCAGTGAGTGAATACCATGTGTGTTCTTTTGTGATTGGGTTGCCTCACTCAGGATGTTATTTTCCAGTTCCATCCATTTGCCTAAGAATTTCATGAATTCATTGCTTTTAATAGCTGAGTAATACTCCATTGTGTAAATGTACAACATTTTATGTATCCATTCTTCTGTTGAAGGACGCCTGGGTTCTTTCCAGTTTCTGGCTATTATAAATAAGGCTGCTATGAACATAGTGGAGCATGTGTCTCTGTTATATATGTTGGAGAATCTTTTGGGTATACGCCCAGGAGTTGTATAGCTGGGTCCTAAGGTAATACTATGTTCAATTTTCTGAGGAACCACTAGATTGCATTCCATAGTGGTTGTACCAGCTTACCATCCTGGAAACAATGGAAAAGTGTTCCTCTTTCTCCACATCCTTGCCAGCATCTGCTATCACCTGTGTTTTTGATCTTAGTCATTCTGACTGGTGTGAGATGGACTCTCAGGGTTGTTTTGATTTGCATTTTCCTGTTGATTAAGGATGTTGAACACTTCCTTTGGTGTTTGTCAGCCATTCGAGTTTCCCCAGTTGAAAATTCTTTGTTTAGCTCTGTAACCCATTTTTTAATCAGATTATTTGATTGTCTAGAGTCTAATGTCTTCAGTTCTTTGCATAGTTTGGATATTAGCCCTCTATCAGATGTAGGATTGGTAAAGATTTTCCCCCAATCTGTTGGTTGCCACTTTGTTCTATTGATGGTGTCCTTTGCTTTACAGAAGATTTGTGGTTTTATGAGGTCCCATTTGTCAATTCTTGATCTTTAGAGCATAAGCCATTGGTGTTCTGTTCAGAAACTTTCCCCCTCTGCTCTTGTGTTCAAGGCTTTTCCTCATTTCTCTTCTATTAGTTTCAGTGTATACAGTTTTATGTGAAGGTCTTTGATCCAGTTGGACTTGAGCTTGGTACAAGGAAATGAGAATGTATCAATTTGCATTCTTCTACATGCTGACCTCCAGTTGAACCAGCACCATTTATTGAAAATGCTGTCTTTTTCCCCATTGTATGGTTTTAGCTCCTTTGTCAAAGATCAAGTGATCATAGGTATGTGCGTTCATTTCTGGGTCCTCAATTCTCTTCCACTGATCTTCCTGCCTGTCTCTGTACCAATACCATGCAGTTTTTATCACTACTGCTCTGTAGTACAGCTTTAGGTCAGGGAAGGTGACTTCCCCAGAAGTTCTTTTATCATTGAGAATATTTTTGGCTATCCTAGGTTTTTTGTTATTCCAAATGAATTTGAGAATTGCTCTTTCTATCTCTGTGAAGAATTGAGCTGGAATTTTGATGGGGAGTGCATTGAACGTGTAGATTGCTTTTGGCAAGATGGCCATTTTTGCTATATTAATCCTGCTAATCCATGAACATGGGAAATCTTTCCATCTTCTGAGATCTGCTTTGATTCCTTTCTTCATCGACTTGAAGTTCTTGTTATACAGATCTTTCACTTGCTTAGATTCACACCTAGATATTTTATATTATTAGTGACTATTGTGAAGGGTAATGTTTCCCTAATTTCTTTCTCAGCCTGTTGAGTAGAGCCTATGAGTAGAGGAAGGCTACTGATTTGTTTTAGTTAATTTTATATTCAGCCACTTTGTTGAAGCTGTTTATCAGGTTTAGGAGTTCTCTGGTGGAAGTTGTGGGGTCACTTAAGTATACTATCATATCATCTGCAAATAGTGATATTTTGAGTCTTCTTTTCCTATTTGTATCCCTTTGACCCCTTTTTGTTGTCTAATTGCTCTGGCTAGGACTTCCAGTACTATATTGAATAGTTAGGGAGAGAGTGGGCAGCCTTGTCTAGTCCCTGATTTTAGTGGGATTACTTCAAGTTTCTCTCTATTTAGTTTGATGTTGGCTACTGGTTTGCTGTATATTGCTTTCACTATGTTTAGGTATGGGCCTTGAATTCTTGTTCTTTCCAAGACTTTTATCATGAAGGGATGTTGAATTTTGTGAAATGCTTTCTCAGCATCTAGTGAGATGATCATGTATTTTTTTCTTTGTTTATATAGTGGATTACTGTGCCCTTCCCAGGCCTTGATCAGGCCTGAGAGACCTTGTTTACCACAATAGACCAAATAATAGGATCTAGGTGGAACTACCCACTGTAAGGCTCCCAGATAGGGGAGACCCCCACTCAAACCACAGGTGATTATGGCCACCCAATGACTTACGAGACACCTACCTTGATGCAACCTCAAGAGGCTTTATTTGGGGATCAGTTGGCTGAGGCCGAGGCTCACAACTCAGGAACAAGGGGTATTTAAAGGAGTAAACTCAAAACCAGGGGGTGAAGGGGGAAACCAGGAGGGGACAGTGGAGAAATCCCAACCTACATCATAAAAATAGTTGGAAAGTTTCAACCTATTATTAAGCTAGTCACAGACCAGGATGGGGCATGGGAAACATCATGTCTCTTCTTTATTCTCCTCTAGTCTCTTATATTCTCTTCTATTCTCCTATATTCTCCTATATAGAAAGGAAATCCTGGGTATTTATACCCTTGACCTTGTGGACAAGCTCAACTGAAGGCACTATGTCACGTGCCTTGTAGCCATGGATACCAGGTGCACCTTGCAGCTGGGGGCACTAAACAGTATAACAAGATATTTATCAGAGTGTGCTCAGCTATTGCAGGCTGTTGAAAACAAGTCTCTTGTCAGGGTATATGTCAAGATGGCTGTAAAGATGATAGCCGCTTTCGGCTAAGAGTTGTCTCCCAACAGGCATCTAGTTCTTTAGGTTAGGGAAGTTTTCTTCTATAATTTTGTTGAAGATATTTACTGGTCCTTTAATTTGGGCATCTCCACTGTCTTCTATCCCTATAATCCTTAGGTTTGGTCTTCTCATTGTGTCCTGGATTTCCCGGATGTTTTGGGTTAGGAACTTTTTGCACTTTGCATTTTCTTTGACAGTTGTGTCAATATTTTCTACGGTAGCTTCTACACATGAGATTCTTTCTTCTATTTCTTGTATTGTGTCTGTGATGCTTGCATTTATGACTCCTGATCTCTTTTCTAGGTTTTCTATCTCCAGAGTAGTCTCCCTTTGTGATTTTTTATTGTTTCTACTTCCATTTTTATGTCCTTCACCTGTTTGGTTGTGTTTTCTTGTAAATCTTTAAGGGATTTTTTTGTTTCTTTTTCAAGGGCTTCTACTTGTTTACCTGTGTTCTCCTCAATTTCTTTGAGAGTTTCAGCTCTGCCCTGAAACTCTCCATCTTCTTAAAGCCCTCCATCATATTCATGAGAAGTGATTTTATTTTATTATTTCGAGGTATTTATTTATTTATTTATTTATTTATTTATTTATTGTTTTTTGTTTTTATAATTCATTTTTTCTCAAATCGTAATTCATTCACACAAGGGTTATAAACACAGAAAGGCAGGATGTGGGGAAGGGAATGATATTGGAGTGTGGGTGTTCAGGGGGAATACAGATATCTTCAGAACCGGATATCGGCTGGGTGAAGGTTCAGGGGACAACTCATTATGACTCTGCCTATGACTCGCTTGTCCTTATCTAAGATGGTATTGTCTGCCAAGGCTACCTATTTACAAGGTCTATGACTATGCAGGCTTGTAAATTTCCACAAAAGCTGCCTGTTGACATTAGCTTATAGCCATCTGTTTCAATGTTTTTCCACTGAGACCCAAGACTTGGTGTTAGTATACATGTATGACAGGCCTATTGCTGATTTTAGGCCTATGGTTGATTTTAGGCCTTCAGTGTGTAAGTAGGGCTGCCCCTGACATCTCCTCCCTTCTCTAAGTATAGAAGGGCTGTGGCAATTCTAATCTTGCGAAGGCGGGGATAGAAGCCTGACCTCCAGTATTTGAAGGAGACCTTGTAATGGCTCCTGTCCCCCTGTCGTTGTCCAGTGAGGCATGAGGGCCATACCTGTCCTGATGTCTTTTTCCTGGAGAGGGGATACTTTTGACATCAACCCCTATGCAGTCAGGCTTGTCCCTCAGGGAACCCAGATAGATATTTTTATCTTTTATTTACATTCCCTTGCAGTGCTTAGCCTTGCAGCCTAAGCAAGAATTCAGATTGCCGGTCAGAGGGGGTTCTGGGTGGCCCCTCTCTGCTTGGTCTAGGGGCAGAAGTCCCCCCTTTTAGGTTGGGTGGAGATGGGTTTTGGAAACACCTTGTATAAAGTAACAACCTCATCTTGAGTCTCGTGGTCCTCCATAGCTAACTTATGATAATGTATCTGAGTAGGTTTTGCTACCAAATTATTTATCTGTTGTATCACAGAGTTAGTCCGCCTATTTGAGGGCCAGGGACCAGCAGAAAAAAGCAAAAAGAACCCAAATAATGGTCCCAAGATGGAAGGAAATAGGGTTGACAACCTTGGAGAGGCTGCAAACCAATTCTTGTACCAGCATTCATCTGTCTCTTTCTCTCTCTGATTTTTCTTAGGGCCTTCACTACCTATTTCATGCTCTCTTTAATCCTCCTTGTCTTGTCTATGTAAAGGCAACTTTCTTCTTTAAGGGCTGTACATAGTCAACAGCTGTACACAGCCTTTTCTATTGTACTAGAGTAAATCAAGTCCAATAAGGATCATTGCGATTTTAGGAGGTCTCTTCAGACAGCAAAAACGAGGGATTTCTTCAGATTAGTGATGTCAATCTCTAGCTGTTTGATGTTCTTTTCCGTGGCTCTTCAAAGATCTGAGTAGTATAAGTTCGGAGGCCAGCATCTGGATTAGAACTTCTAACAGTAGACATCATGGGTGATTCATTTTTACCTGGAAAGGAAAAAGAAGGGGATTCTCAGGAAGATTTCTCTTCCCTGGATGTAAATTGTTATTCATCGTATTTATGGTTGGGCCTGGCTTTGTGGGGGTATCTATTTTTTTCATTAATCTTTTTGGTAGCCGGTTAGCTGTGGCTTCTGTGGTATCAGACAGGCATATCAGTCCTCAGCCCCATAACGGAATTGGGTCTGAGCCATTCCCTTTAAGGGTAAGAGGGTCCTTCTCCATATCTGTGGCAAAGTATTGTTGTTCTCGGTGGTGCCAGAGGCAGTCAGCAGCAGATTTGCCATGAGCTTTCAGCTTTAGAGAGATAAAAGTGAACAAGACATGATAGAGAGTATTTCAGGAGGACTCCTTCAGAGGGGGTACCGTTCACCCTCTTTTGTTTTTAAAGCCAATTTTTCAGAATTCTTTTAAAATCAGGTCAGAAGCGCCAACAGTTGCTCCTTCCACACTCAGAGAGTCATGAAGACCCTATTTAAGGATATATAAATCTATATTAATAATCTTTTTTCAAAGGACTGTTATAGCACCACCGACAACTAATCAGACTATATAATATATCGATTAGTAATAGCTTCTACTTTTTGTGAGATTACCTCTCTTCTGTCAATTAATTGTTCAGGAAAATTAGGATTTACCTCTCTCTTTAGAATATCGAACAGAGACTTAAATTCTTTTGTGGAGAGCTCAAAATATGATCTTAGCCAATTAGCAACTCCTAGAAACTTTTGAAATTAATTTAAAATAAGTAAACTGTCTCCCTCTCTTTTTTTAGACCCTTTATCTGTGTGTTTTTTTATTAGATATTATATGTATTTACCTTTCAATGTTATCTCCTCTCTCATTCTCCCCCAAAACCCCTTATCCCATACCCCCTCCTCCTAATTTTTGTGAGGGTGTGCTCCAAACATCCTCCTAGTCCCATCTCCCTGCTCTCGAATTCCCACACAGTAGGGGATCCAAGCTTTCGGGGACCATGGCCCTCCACTTTCACTGAAGTCTAACAAGGTCACCCTCAATTCCCTATACAGGTGCATGAGTCCCTCCCTTTGTGCTCTCTGGCTGGTGGTTTAGACTTTGGGAGCTCTGGTTGAAACTTTTGATACTCCTTCTAGAAAGGATCAAAGCATGCACACTTTGGTCTTCCTTCTTCTATGTGAGTTTATGTGGTCTATACGTAGTTTCTTAGAAATTGTGAGCTTTTGGGCTAATATCCACTTATCAGTGAGTGCATACCATGTATGTTCTTTTGAGATTGGGTCACCTCACTCAAGATGATATTTTCCAGCTCCATCCATTTGCCTAAGAGTTTCGTGAACTCATTGTTTTTAATAGCTGAGTAGTACTCCATTGTATAAATGTACCACATTTTCTGAATCCATTCTTCTGTTGAAGGGCATCTGGGTTCTTTCCAGCTTCTGGCTATTATAAATAAGGCTGCTATGAACATGGTGGAGCATGTGTCCCTGTTGTATGTTGAAATGTCTTTTGGGTATATGCCCAGGAGTGGTATAGCTGGGTCCTCAGGTAACACTATGTTCAATTTTCTGAGATACCGCCAGACTGCTTTCCATAGTGATTGTACCAGTTTACAATCCCACCAACAGTGGAGGAGTGTTCCTCTTTCTCCACATCCTGTGTTTTTGATCTTAGCCATTCTGACTGGTGTGAGGTGGAATCTCAGTGTTGTTTTCATTTGCGTTTCCCTGATGACTAGGGATGCTGAACACTTCTTTAGGTGCTTCTCAACCAATCGAGCTTCCTCAGTTGAGAATTCTTTGTCCAGCTCTGTGCTCCATTTTTTAATAGGGTTCTTTGATTGTCTAGAGTCTAATTTCTTCAGTTCTTTGTACACCTTGGATATTAGTGCTTTATCAGATGTAGGGTTGGTGAAGATCTTCTCCCAATCTGTTGGTTGCTGCTTTGTCCTTATTTACTGTGTCCTTTGCTTTACAGAAGCTTTGCAGCTTTATTAGGTCCCATTTGTCAATTCTTGGTCTTAGAGCACAGGCCATTGGTGTTCTGTTCAGGAACTTTTCTCCTGTGCCTATGTGTTCCAGGCTCTCCCCCAGTTTCTCTTCTATTAGTTTCAGTGTGCCTGGTTTTAGGTGGAGGTCCTTGATCCACTTGGAATTGAGCTTTGTACAAGGAGATAAGTATGGATCAATTTGCATTTTTCTACATGCTGACCTCCAGTTGGATCAGCACCATTTGTTGAAAATGCTGTCTTTTTTCCACTCTATGGTTTTAGCCCATTTGTCAAAGATCAAGTGACCATAGGTATGGGGGTTCATTTCTGTGTTTTCTATTCTATTTTATCGATCCTCCCATTTGTCTCTGTTCCAATACCACACAGTTTTTACCACTATTGCTTTGTAGTACAGCTTGAAGTCAGGGATGGTGATTCCCCCAGAAGTTCTTTTATTGCTGAGAATAGTTTTCGGAATCCTGGGTTTTTTGTTATTCCAAATGAATTTTAAGATTGCTCTTTCTATCTCTGTGAAGAATTGAGTGGGAATATTGATGGGGATTGCATTAAATCTGTAGATGGCTTTTGGCAAAATAGCCATTTTTACTGTATTAATCCTTCCAATCCATGAGCATGGGAGATCTTTCCATCTTCTGAGATCTGCTTTGATTTCTTTCTTCAGGTGCTTGAAGTTCTTGTCATACAGGTCTTTTACTTGCTTGGTTAGGTTCACACCCAGGTATTTTATATTATCTGTGAGTATTGTGAAGGGTGTCATTTCCATAATTTCTTTCTCAGCCAGTTTATCTTTTGAGTAGAGGAAGGCTACTGATTTGCTTGAGTTAACTTTATACCCAGCCACCTTGCTAAAGTTGTTTATCAGGTTTAGAAGTTCTCTGGTGGAAGTTTTGGGGTCACTTAAGTATACTATCATATCAACTGCAAATAGTGAGATTTTGCCTTCTTCCTTTCCAATTTGTATCCCTTTGACCTCCTTGTGTTGCCTAATTACTCTGGCTAGGACTTCCAATACTATATTAAATAAGTAGGGGGAGAGTGAGCAGGCCTAGTCCCTGATTTTAGTGGGATTGCTTCAAGTTTCTCTCCATTTAATTCGATGCTGGCTACTGGTTTGCTGTATACTACTTTTACTATGTTTAGGTATGGACCTTGAATTCCTGATCTTTCTAAGACTTTTATCATGCAGGGGTGTTGAATTTTGTGAAATGCTTTCTCAGCATCTAGTGAGATGATCATGTGGTTTTTTCTTTGAGTTTGTTTATATAGTGGATTACATTGATGGATTTCTGAATATTGAACCAACCCTGAACTCTTGGGATAAAGACTACTTGATCGTGATGGAAAATTGTTTTGATGTGTTCTTGGACTCGGTTCGCTAGAATTTTATTGAGTAATTTTGCATCAATGTTCATAAGGGAGATTGGTCTGAAGTTCTCTTTCTTTGTTGGGTCTTTGTGTGGTTTATGTATGAGCATAATTGTGGCTTCATAGAATGAATTGGGTAGTGTACCTTCTGTTTCTATTTTGTGGCATAGTTTGAACAGAATTGGAATTAGGTCTTCCTTGAAGGTCTGATAGAATTCTGCACTAAAACTTTCTGGTCCCGGACTTTTCTTTGTGGGGAGGCTTTTAATGACTGCCTCTATTTCTTTTGGGGTTATGGGACTGTTTAGATGGTTTATCTGGTCCTGATTTAACATTGGTAACTCGTAGTTGTCTAGAAAATTGTCCATTTCATCCAAATATTCCAATTTTGTTGAGTATAGGCTTTTGTAGTAGGATCTGATGATTTTTTTAATTTCCTCAGTTTCTGTTTTTATGTCACCGTTTTCAGTTCTGATTTTATTAATTTGGATGCTTTCTCTCTGTCCTCTGATTAATCTAGCTAAGGGTTTATCTATCTTGTTGATTTTCTCAAAGAACCAGCTCGTGGTTTTATTGATTCTTTGGATAGTTCTTTTTGTTTCTATTTGGTTGATTTCAGCCCTGAGTTTGATTATTTCCTGCCTTCTACTCCTCTTGGGTGTATTAGCTTCTTTTTGTTCTAGGTCTTTCAGGTGTGTTGTCAAGCTGCTAGTGTATGCTCCCTCCAGTTTCTTTTTGTAGGCACTTAGAGCTATGAATTTTCCTCTTAGCACTGCTTTCATTGTATCCCATAGATTTTGGTATGATGTGTCATCATTTTCATTAAATTCTAAAAAGTTTTTAATTTCTTTCTTTATTTCTTCCATTACCAGATTGTCAAAGAGTAGGGTGTTGCTCAGTTTCCATGTAAATGTGGGCTTTCCATTGTCTTTGTCGTATTTGAAGCCCAGCCTTAGACCATGGTGATCTGATAGGATGCAGGGGATTATTTCAATTTTTTTTATATCTGTTGAGGCCTGTCTTGTGCCCAATTATATGGTCTACTTCGAAGAAGGTACCATGAGGTGCTGAGAAAAAGGTATATTCTTTTGCTTTAGGGTGAATTGTTCTGTAGATATCTGTTAAGTCCATTTGGTTCATAACTTCTGTTAGTTTCACTGTATCTCTATTTAGTTTCTGTTTCCATGATCTATCCATTGCTGAGAGTGGGGTGTTGAAGTCTCCCACTATTATTGTGTGAGGTGCAATGTGTGTTTTGAGCTTTAATAAGATTTCTTTTATGAAAGTGGGTGCTCTTGTATTTTGCGCATAGATATTCAGAATTGAGAGTTCATGTTGGTTGACTTTTCCTTTGACAAGTATGAAATGTCCTTCCTTATCCTTTTTGATAGCTTTAAGTTGAAAGTTGATTTTATTCGAGATTAGAATGGCTACTCCCGCTTGTTTCTTAGGGCCATTTGCTTGAAAAATTGTTTTCCAAACTTTTACTCTAAGGTAGTGTGTCTGTCTTTGTCGCTGAGGTGGGTTACCTGTAAGCAGCAAAAAGCTGGGTCCTGTTTGCGTATCCAGTCCGTTAGCCTATGCCTTTTTATTGGGGAGTTGAGTTCATTGATGTTAAGAGATATTAAGGAGAGGGTGTTGTTGCTTCCTGTCATTTTTGCTAATAGTGGAGACATCGTTTGTGTGGTTATCTTCTTTTGGGTTTGATGGAAAAGGATTATTTTCTTGCTCTTTCTAGGGTACGATTGCCCTCTTTGTATTGGAGCTTTCCTGCTATTTTCCTTTGTAGTGCTGTATTTGTGGGAAGATACTGTGTAAATTCGGTTTTGTCATGGAATATCTTGGTTTCTACTTCTATGGTAATTGAGAGTTTTGCTGGGTAAAGTAGCCTGGGCTGGCATTTATGTTCTCTTAGAGTCTGTATGGTATTTGTCCAGGATCTTCTGTTTTTTATAGTATCTGGTGAGAAGTCAGGTGTAATTCTGATAGGTTTGCCTTTATATGTTACTTGGCCTTTTTCCCTTACTGCTTTTAAAATTCTTTCTTTGATTTGTCCATTTTGTGTCTTGATTATTATGTGACGGGAGGTATTTCTTTTTTGATCTAGTCTCTTTGGCGTTCTGTTGGCTTCTTGTGTGATTATGGGCATCTCCTTCCCTAGGTTTGGGAAGTTTTCCTCAATAATTCTGTTGAATATATTTACTGGCCCTTTAAGTTGGGATTCTTCACTCTCATCTATACCTATTATCCTTAGGTTTGGTCTTCTCATTTCGTCCTGGATTTCCTGGATGTATTAAGAACTTTTTGCATTTTGCATTTTCTTTGACAGTTGTGTCAATATTTTCTAAGGTATCCTCTGCACCTGAGATTCTTTCTTCTATCTCTTGTATTCGGTTGGTGATGCTTGTGTCTATGACTCCTGATTTCTTTCTTAGGTTTTCTATCTCCAGGGTAGTCTCCCTTTGTCATTTCTTTATTGTTTCTACTTCCATTTTTATGTCCTGGATGGTTGTGTTCAATTCCTTCATCTGTTTGTTTGTGTTTTCTTGTAATTCTTTAAAGGATTTTTGTGTTTCTTTAAGGACTTCATCCTGTTTTCCTGTGTTCTCCTCAAGTTTTTTGATAGTGTTATTTATTTCCTTCTTATAGTCCTCTAGCATCATCATTAGAAGTGATTTTAGATCTGGTTCTTGTTTTCCTGGTGATATGGGGTGTTCAGGACTTTCTAATGTGGGATAACTAGGTTCTGATGATGGCAAGTACCTTGGGTTGCTGGTGCTTGTGTTCTTGTGCTTGCCTTTTGCCATCTGGATCACCTTTGTGCTATCTGTGCTGTCTTTGACTGGGGCCTGTCTTTCCTATTATCTAGGTTGTGTCAGAACTGTTTGGGATGGGTTTTGCTGCTGGGGTTAGAGCTGAGGCCCAAGATCTGCTCCATGCTCAGTTGGAAACCTGAAAAGGCCCGGGCTCTGGGTCAGGAGTGGATTCTTGGGTCCTAGTGGGTCCCAGTTGTTCCCTGATTGGGGCAAGTATTGCTTCTTCCTAGCCTAAGATACTGCTTGGGTTAGAGCTCCTGGGAGCCCCACTTCCTCTGGTTTCTGTGAGATTGGGTGCAGAGCTGCCTCCTGGGATCTGCGAGTGCTCGGGCCCAGACCAGTGGGTCCCAGTTGCTCCTTGTTTGGGGAAAGTGCTGCTTTTTCCTTACCTGGGTTTCTCCGAGTTAAAGCTCCTGGGAGTCCCTCTTTCTTTCGGTTTTCTGGGGTTGAGTATGGAGCTGCCACCTTGAGAAATGATTTTAAATCTGAATCTTGCTTTACTGGTTTTATGGTGTGTTTGTGACTTTCTATGATGGGAGCACTAGGTTCTGAAGATGTCATGTATCCTTGGTTGCTCATGCTTATGTTCTTGCAGTTGACTTTCGCCATCTGGTTATCTTTAGTGCCTCCTGAACTCAGTTTCTCTGACTGGACCCTGTCTTTCCTATTATTTTGCTTGTGTCAAAACTCCTCAGAGTTGAGCTGTGTCTGTCATCCTGTGATCCTGTGATCCTGTGATCCTGGATGTAAGAGCTCCTGGGAGTCAGACTGTTTTTGGGATCCAGAAATCCTTGTGTGACCAATCTCCTGAGATCCTGTGAACCTATGTTCTTATGTTTCTGAGCATGTTAGAGGTCCTGGGAGTCCATCCCTCTCTGGGTTTTGTGGGGTTGAGTTCAGAGCTGACTCTCAAGACCTTCTCAGTGCTCAGGCACAGTCTGGAAGGAACCAACGCCCCTGACAAGGAGTGAGTTCCTGGGTCCCTGTTGATCCCAGTTTGGGGCAGGTGTTGCTGCCTCCTTACTTCACATACTGTGGGGGCTAGAGGTCCTGGGAGTCCCGCCTCTTTTGGGTTTTGTGGGACCAGGGCAGAGCTGAAACTCAAGGGACTGGAAGGTGGTTTTTAGTCTTATGTCTTCTCTTGGTCTGCTAAAATATCAGATTAGCAAGGAAAACAGTAAAAGAGGCTCATGAGATCCTGCCCTTTATTAAAGACATTGTTCTATGCAGCCAACAGACAAACTTTATACAATAGTCCAATATATTTATTCATAATTAATAATAAATGGACATCAGCTTGACAACTGAAAATATAGCTGTATATGTCTTGGAGACTCTCTGATGACAGATATGCAAAGGCATGTGCTCAAGTCATGCACATTCTCTCTCCCTAAATAGTCAGTCATAAAGCACAGCCCCAAGTGTAGCAGGATTCCTTGATGACTCAGAAAATACCGTTATGCAGTGTATAAAACCTAACTCTGTCAGACAGCTCTTTATGTATATCCCTTTTAGGACTCATTAATAAATGATATGACTCTGCTTTTGGTATCAACTGTTTTTAAAGAATGACAGCCTGTCAAGAAGTCTGATCAGGCTGTAATTTTAATTTTTTACATGGGGGTTATATACACATAGAAGCAGTGGGGAGGGGGATGATGTAGGGTCTTCTTCATTTCCGGGGAGCGCAGGTGTTCTCAGGGGGAGTACAGATGTCTTCCAGAACAGGATATTGGCTGGGTGAAAAGTTCACAGAAGAAGCAGAGCAGAGCAGGTCACTATGTACCTGTCCATAAGATCTATTATTCATTTGTTCTGATCTAAGTTAGTACTTTCCCACCAAGGCTACTTGTCCATAAAATCTATGATTATTTGTTCTTATCTAGGCTGGTACTTTCCCAACAGGGCTACCTGTCTATAAGATCTATAGCTATCTGTTCTAGGGTTGGTACTTTCCCACAGAGACTGAGACTTTGTGTCAGTAAGCATGTATGGCTGACTTAGGCCTATGGCTGACAGGAAGAGGAGGAGAGGATTGGGAGTTGGATCAGATGGCAGGTGAATGATGAGCTGAGACATGTAGGTTCTTAGCTGCTGCATTGTGCTTTCAGAGGAGGATGGGACAGGATATTTTTCACCTAGTCTTTGAGTTATTTGTTCAGTTTTAAATTATAAAGTGTCAGTAAGCATGTATGGCTGACATTAGGCCATTAATGTATAAGCAAGGTCGTTCCCAACAAATGACTGTATAGTCCTGGAATCTGCAGAGTATCACATGGTTATACCTTTTTGTCCACACATCCTTATTTGCAAACCTTCATTGCCTTGAGTCATTGGTCTGTTTAGAGGCCTCTAGCTTTTGCAACACTATCAATACTGGATCCTCACAAGGACTCCTCTCAGATATGCCATTGTTGTCCTGTGTCATGGAGATCCTACAGACTTGGATCTGCAAGACCAGCCCTTTCACCTGCTCCAGCAGTTAGTAGATAGGGTAGATGCTGAGATTGGCCAACTCAAAGCCTTGATCTGGGCCTAGGCAGTGTCTGAGTTGGTGAGCATGCCAGCTCTCTTCTGTCCTCAGCACTAGGCTGAGTTCTCCAGCACTGCCCCAGCTGGCAAAAAGCATGGTAATCTCTCCTGCTCCAATGTCCATGAGGTCAGGTCACTCATGATTATACCACTGGTCCAACTCTACTCTGCTACCCAGGTGTGGTACAAGTACTGCTGTCTTGAATTCTTCAGCTGTAGAGGGCCTGGGGCATGGCTCCTCTTCTCAGGATATTAGGACCAGCTCACTTGTGCACTGCAGTTGACTGTGAGTGAGGGGGAGAGAACATGTGTCTCTTATACATTCCACCCCATGACAGACAAAGTATGGGGCTAGCTGTAATGTGCTCACACCCTCAGGTGGCTCAGCTGTACCCACACCACCAGGATCAGCTTTTCTGCAATGCCAGGTGGATAGTAGGGACAGCACTCTCTAGTGTGGTGGCTTTCAGGGTTAGGGAAGCTCACCACAAGATATCAGGAGAGAGTTGAGACCAGGGCCATCTGTAGGGGGAGTTTCCCTAATTGTTGTTTAGCCAATAAAAACGACAGAAGCCAGTCTCAAGGCAAAAAAGAAGGCGGGATTTCTGGGCAGGACAGCAAGAGGAGGAGAAGATTGGGAGTTGGATCAGATGGCAGGTGGATGATGAGCTGAGACATGTAGGTTTCTGAGAGTTCATGGCTGCTGCATTGTGCTTTCAGAGGAGGATGGGACAGGATATTTCTCACCTAGTCTTTGAGTTATTTGTTCAGTTTTAAATTATAAAGTGTCCAGTGTTTTCTTTTCATGGGGCTAAAGGGAGCTAATGAGACAAGAATGGTCATTGGTGGAGGCCGGGCCAGCCCCATGGGTGTCTGGCTGGTAGAGTGTGAGCTGCTGCTATGGGCATTCTCAGGAGGAATGGGCTGGATGGAAGTGGAACCAGCAGCGGCGTGATCTCAGAGCTAGGTCGTGAACAGTCATAGCACTGGGCAAGGAGACCAGGCAAGAGGAAGCGTGCATTTTAAAATTAGATATAACAGACATCTGTGTAGTTTTTAGTGCTAACAAGTTGTTACATCAGCACAGGCTCCAGCTGCCATAAGACTATAGACTCAGACTTGGTCTATGACAGCAGCAGCATGGTAATAGATGTCCACATAGTCCTAGTTGTCAGCAGGGCCATCAAATTTGCATGTTCCTCTTCAGCATGGCCCTCAGATACCCATGTAATTTCCAGTGGCAGCTCAGCCTTTAGTAGTATCTTGGGCTACATACATAGACACAGAACCCAGCTGCAGCAGGACCACAGACCCAGTCATGGCCCTTGGCAACAGCCTGGGCCAAGATTTCACCATGGCATCTTCATATCTGCCTGTTTTTTTACCCCTGTTAGATCTCGAGTTCCGCATTGTTCTACAGTGTGTGAACCCCTAGGCTTTGCTTTTTTCCTCTATCTTTTCATCACTTACTCCGTCTTTCCTATCTCCATCACACATTCATTCTTGGTAGTGGTGCCCTGTCAGGTTTTTGGATGTCTTTTTTCCTGCTTCCCTGAGTCAGTGTGGCTGTGATCAGGGCTTTAGAATCTTTCTTTTGGCTTCCCGAGCAGCACTGGAGAGGGTGCTTGGTTGTCTTTCATTCTTACATTGCCTTTGGTCATGATATTTTATTTCAGGTACAGAAAGATAACTAATGCAGAAACTGACACCAGTGGAGTGGGGCTGCTGCTATGAAGAACCAAATTAAGTTGAATATCTTTAAAAGCTTAGAGACACTGGAGTAGAAAATTCATTGATCCTGTAAACAGTGGTCAATGGCACATTCTAATAAATATGGAAAACTAGAGTTCTGAGAGCAATGTGAGCAGTTGAAGCCTGGTTCATCAGGACTACTGCAAACTTTGTAGGGGAACAGAACTTTATTAGAAATATGCTAACTGACATTCATGTGATATGTGTGCAAAGAATCTCCTAATCTCACAAAATGTGTACAATCGTAAATTAAAAAGTAATTTATTACTTTTGATCTGTGCCTGAGACCTGAGCAGGTCTTGGGCTTCAGCTCTGCACCCAATCCCACAAAACCCAGAGGAGGCAAGGCTCCCAGGAGCTCTAACTCCAGCAGTATCTTAGGTAAGGAGGCAGCAACACCCGCCCCAAGCAGGGAGTAACTGGGACCAACTGGGACCCAAGAATTCACTCCTGGTCAGGGGTACTGGTTACTTCTGGTCTGCAACCAAATGCTGAGCAGACCTTAAGCTTCATCTCTGCACCCAATTCCACAAAACCCAGAGGAGGCTGGGCTTCGAAGAGCTCTAAGATCAAGAATTGACAAATGGGACCTCATAAAACTGCAAAGCTTCTTCTGTAAAGCAAAGGACACTGTCAATAGGACAAAATGGCGACCAACAGATTGGGGAAAGATCTTCACCAACCCTACATCTGATAAAGGGCTAATATCCAAGGTATACAAAGACCTGAAGAAATTAGACTCTAGGCAATCAAATAATCTGATTAAAAAATGAGTGGGTTACAGAGCTAAACAAAGAATTCTCAACTGAGGAAACTAGAATGGCCAAGAAGCACTTAAAGGAGTGTTCAACATTCTTAGTCATAAGGGAAATGCAAATCAAAACAACCCTGAGATTCCATCTCACACTATGTTCATAGCAGCCCTATTTATAATAGCCAAAAGCTGGAAGGAACCCAGATATCCTTCAACAGAGGAAAGGATACAGAAAATGTGGAACATTTACACAATGGAGTACTACTCAGCTATTAAAAACAATGAATTCATGAACTTCTTAGGCAAATGGAAAACTGAAAAATATCATCCTGAGTGATATAACCCAATCACAAAAGAACACACATAGTATGCACTCATTGATAAGTGGGTATTAGCCCAAAAGATCACAATATCTGAGATACAACTAACAGACCACATGAAGCTCAAGAAGAAGAAGGAAGACCAAAGTGTGGGTACTTCAGTCCTTTTTAGAACGAGAAAAAAAACACACACACACACACACAACCAGAGCTTCCAGGGTGTAAACTTCCAGCTTGGGAACACAAAGGGAGGGACTCATGGATCCACCTCTATAGGTAGTTTATGATGGCTTTGTCAGGCATCAGTGGAAGAGGAGGGCCTTGGTCCCTGAAAGTTTGGATGTCCTAGCTTTGGGGAATTCAAGAGCAGGGAGGCAGGAATGGGAAGATGAGTAGGGGCGCACACTCATAGAAGTAGGAGGAGGGGGATCAGATAAGGGGTTTCGGGGTGAAATGGGAGAGAGGATAACATTTGAAAGGTAAATAAATAAAATACCCAATTAAAAAATAGATAATGGATCTGGCAATTGTAGTCCTGCAGTTGAGACTTTTTGTCAACAATTTATTATGGGGATTTCTTATAATGCTCAAGGACAAGGTATTGTGGAAGGAGTCCATGAAACTTTAAAACAATATCTTCATAAAATAAAAAAAGGGGGAGGTATATACCTGGGCACCTCAAATTTATTTAGATAATACTCTTTTTATTTTAAATTAAAAATTTTTTTAGATGCCAAGGAACTTTCTGCTGAGTGTCTATGGCACCATTCAACTAGGCATACTTATGCCTAAGTGAAAAGGAAGAATCCACTTACAGGCATATGGCATGATCCTGACTAGGTGTCTAATATGGGGAAGAGGGAATGTTTGTGTTTTTTTCTGCAGAATGCTGAAGGAGCATGATGGGGGCTAAAATGATTGGTGAGACATGCTGTTGCTGAGACAAAGAATGATGCTGACCTGTGAGTTTGCTTAGTGTCCTGACAAGGGTGACTGGGAGGCTGTATTGGACATATGTTCCTGACCCACCTTTGCTTGCCTATATCCCAGATGGGACAAGCTACCTTGCCTCACATTTTTAGACATTGTGGGACAGAGAATCAAAAAGAGAAATTATAATGTCTCTTGTATTTTTCTTAAAGGTAACCAGCTATTAGGACTCAATCATGTACTGGTCTAGAAATCAATCTAATATTGGAAATAACAGTCTACATTTGGAAGGCTGGATCTGGACATTTTCAGAGACAGTTTTGGAAGTTAGCTGCAGTTCTCTATGATGCTGCTATAGCAAGAGATAAAGTTGGGTTGGGATATGGATTTTAAACAAAGATTAGTGCATGTTCTAAGGCTCTTTTAATTGTTAAGCTAAAATTTGTTTTGTCTCTTCTACAGTATTTATTGTAAGTTGCATTGACTGTATAATTTCTAATTGTGTCAGTGTGTTGAATGTCTGTTATGGGGGTCTCTCAACCAGCTTTTGTCTTACTGCCCTGAGTATTAGAAAACCTTGATTCTTTAAAAAAAGCTTGAAAGTGCTGGAAGAAGTGAGTCAGGATTTAATCAGAAGCAAGAGGTTAGTGGGCTTGATTATTGCTAGTATAACAGTTTTAATTTCATTAAAGCTTTGCAATAGGTTTGACACAAGGAGTTAAGACAGCTGTTTTTGTTAACTATCTAGCAAAAGATGTTATTAATGTATTGAGCATGCAAAAGGATTTACATAGGTGTCTGGGACAATGAATTGATGCTCTATATCCTATTCATATTATCTGAAGGATGTTCAGGGTTCAAGACTTAGGTGCCATCTCAAGTGTCATGACAAATATCATTGGAGTAGTGTTACTTCTAAAATTTACAATGATTGTCATTATAATTAGAAAAAAGTTTAAAAACACCAGTAGGGTATTTGGCATAATTCTAACACCTCTCTGGGTGTTTTAACTTTGCATAGTAAGATTATGAATTTAAAGAATGCTACTCTGTTGAGCTTTGATGCTGCAGATAATGCTGATAAAATTATCCATGGCTTGAGGTCAGTATTTCCATTTTGGCCCATCCTCAGGAATGGCATATATAGCTTGATCATGCTAGCCCTTCTTATCCTGAAAATACTTTTATTCCTGCCCATCATGTTAAAGCTTGCCTCTAACTACATCAACAGGTTGGCAGCCAAAGTACATGATTGGAAACTGAAAGTGGACCCCCAGACAGAGCTATTAACTTAACAGGCTGGCAAGCCAAGGACGGGTAAGATTCTCCACAGAGCCTTACCAACCTAAGACAGTAGTGCATTGATTTTGATAATGCATATTCCATGAAGAGTAAGGAAGGCATTCTTGTTAGAATGACCTAAGACACTCTCAGCCTGGTTTATGCAATAACAAAGAGGGAGACGTGGAGAGCTTTTGGGGCTGCCTAGCAGTAATCTGACATTGGCCAAGGACAAAAAAATGGGGTGCTTAGAAGGAATCTGACATAGGACAAGAACAAGGAAATGGACTGAATGCAGGATTCTGACATTGGGCTAGAACAAGGGAGTAACTTCAGGCAGAAATCGAAATCCTAGGCTAGAACAAAGAAGTAATTACAGGCAGGAATCTAAATCTCAAGTTAGAACAAAGAAGTAGTCTTCAGGCATGAAAGTGACTTTGGGCTAGGACAGGGAAGTAGGCTCAGATATTTTGGTCATCCTGATAAGCCCTTAGAAATAGTGATCACAGGCATGATCACGAGACTCTATTTATTGTCCTGTGTGTTCTATGACTATCTGGGTTATTATTTTCTTGTTCCTTGACTATTTGCATCTATTGCATTGCTAGTTCCTCAACCTAGGATTGACCTTAATATTTGCATGTAATTTAAGTAGCATAAAAGCAAAAAAGGAGGAGGAAGGATGTTCCAGTAATTAGTTAAAATCGGCCACTTGTCAAGCCGACTATCTAAGCTGTGGTGGCTCTGCCTAGCTCAGCTGCCATGTTTTTCAGCCGGAGGCCACATGTTCACCACAGCTAGAAATGGCCAGCCAGAAAACCAGACCTGCCACTCATGAGACATCAGTGTGGGAGATGGCATTGCCAATCTTCCATGCTGTCTCTGCAAGGCTGGACACTGCCCAGACCATCCTGACATCTACATGGGCCCAGTAGGAAAATGGGACTCTAATATTTAAATTATCCAAAAGTTTATATATTTGGTAATGATCAGTAACAAGATGCCCATACAATCGGAAGTGTAACCTAATACCCAACCTAGATATACACCTACCTTTGACTGCTAAAGACATGTGAACATCTGTCTCCATGTTCCCCTCTCTCCTGTTCCTCTCTCCTGGCTCCTCCTCTACTTTCTCCTCCTCTCCTCCTTTGTCCTTTTCTTCCTCTTCTTACTCCTCACCTTAGCTCCTCCTACAGAGGGATGGGATCTAGAATTAGTGGGGGTAGGGAATTGGGAAAGGGGATGACATCTGAAATGTAAATAAATAAAATATCAAATTAAAATTAAAGAATAAATTGCTAATAAAATTTTTGAATGTATACTGTGTGGGCCCGGACAAAGCTTAGAAGAAGGAAATGGTTTTAATGGCAACTTAAATACATAGAAATAGATAAAAAGAACCATAACCATAAATAAAATAATTTTAACAGATGATATAAATATAAAAAAATTAATTTATTTGGAGGGTTAAATTCTAAGACAGTGTAAAATTGAGTTCACGGTGACTTCTGACGGATCTTCTGCATATAAGGCAATGTTAATTCTGCTGACACAGAGTCAGTCCTTTCTTCTTCATACAATGATGTGCAAAATTGCAGATAGCACAGGGGAATTGCCTGACTCCTTTGTGTGAGTTGGTGAACATGTCAGTGTCTTCTCTACAGCTGCAGTTCTCACTGTGTGCCTTTCTTGTTAATGTACTTTTATTTCTATCTCAAGGTCAATCCCAGCTCCAAAGCATCTCAAGACAACAGCAGAGGCTCTGTCCTGACAATATGAAACATTCTTCCTTCTGGGTAAGCTAACTCTTCCCATTGCCAGAACTGAGAGACACTTTTCTCTTATTTCTCTGTTCTCATTTTCTTATCTACTTCTTCCTAACAAGTCTCTGTGGGCCCTTATGACTCTTTTATTAGTTGGGTCGATCTGGTGTGCAATCTTGTGTGCCCTCAGAGTCTAGTAAAGAAAAGAGAGATGAGGAGCTAGGAAAGAAACACAGGAAGGCTCTGAATGCTCCACATTCTCCTGGTGGTGTTCCTGCCCAAAGTCACAGGGTCTTGAAGGGAGAATGAGGAGTGGCCAGAGTAATGACAATAGAGTTATGTTTGGAAGGATAGATTGTGTCACTCTGTTATGGGGAATAAGACAACTAACTTGTCTCTAGTCCTCAAGACAGAGGCAGGAATTCTTGACTATTAGCTTTTACTTGATAAAATACTTCATTAGAGGCATGTGATAGTGAGCAAACATGCACAGCTCAGTCTTGTGATACACTTTCTTTAAAACCCAAGGATATTTGGTTCTATCTACAGTGACAAGCTCATGAGTTTGGTGCTTATGACACAATCTGACATGTTTTAGTTTCATTGTTGATTGTCACACAGAAATCTCTTAACAGTTTGTGCCTCCAGCTCTGCTGGTAGAGAAAGGTTGTTAACTGTGTAAACAAGATGTGGAGTCACTATTTCATGTCTTTATTCAAAACAGCTTAATGTAGGTTCAGGTAGTCACTGTAAAATGGATGGACTCTTGCCTATGCCAATTGTAAAAGTTGATGTTCCCTGCAACATGGAGGAACCTAGAGTTTTCCTGCCTGTTGTCCACAAATGAACTTTGAGCTGACTTGAAATCTCTACCAGACAACTGTTCAGTTAATCCTCACTCAAACAACAGCAGTACCAGCTACATTCTTTACCATGTTTCAACATGAGTTACTGATAACATCCTCATTGCCCTCTGATCTTTCTAGTCAGCATCCCCTGAGGAATACTTTTGAGATCCACATGTAGTTCTTGTAGCACCTTTTTCATCTGCATGTGGAATTCCTTCCCAATTTCCATCAAAGCAATTCCAAGGCCTGAGACTCACATGTTCAAGCTTTTTGGGGCAGTGACTCCACTTATCAGTACCAATTTCTTCTGTCAGTTTCATTAGAAGTGTGACACAGTACACAACATAACACATTGGAAGAATTATTGAATCTGGATCATGTTTCAGGGGATATGGTCCATTATGTGAGTAGACAACAGTGAATCAGCTCTGTCTGTAAGCAATGGAGATTGACACTCTCAGGTGGATCAGAAAGTAGATTTCTGTGGCAGACCTAGAGGTGGATTCCTCTGGCATTCATCATCTTCCACTGCGGCCACAGTGGTGAAGGTTTCAGTTTTTTCAACACAGTAATTCCAGCTAGGATCAAGTGTTTAAACATAATCATATCAGATTCTTCTCACAACATCAAGGAAGCTATGACACACATAGACATAGCATCATAGATATTTGGATTCTCACACACCCTGCCTCATGAATGTACAGAGGTTGACACACACACACACACACACACACACACACACACACACACACGTTCACAAACAGTCACATATACAAAATATGCTCTCCCAATATCACAGATTCACACACAGACACATTAAGGTACAGATCCAAGCACAGATATACACTGAGATATATACAGAGAGAGAAATCCAGGCACACAGAAAGCACTTACATACACACAGGTAGAAAAAACAAAATTCAAAGATAGACACACATGAACTCTCAGAAACACATATATGTGTGCACTGTCACCTACAAAGGCACACAAGTACACTTATACTTGTACACAGCACACACACAGGTCCTCATGTGCATAGAATTTAGGTAGTTGGTTTACAATGTGCTGTGACATAGACACTGGACCAAGTGAGGTGGACAACCCCTGAGAGGTTTCAGTCTGTCATGAGTTCCAACTCTTGGAGTCAGAACTGAGAGTAATGAGCATCTCTGACAAAAGGTGAAGTAGAATTTGGAGGCTTTCTTGAAGCCAAGCTGATTTTGAGATGGGAGCTACAAGGAGGACACACAGAGTCAGGAATATGTGTAAGGTCCACCTTAGAATGCTGGGAGGACAGGAAACAGAAGACAGCCTGGTAAGGAAAAGGAAGAGGTGAGATATCTGAGAAGAATGATTGTGGGGCATGTTTTTGCATTCACCAATGTTGTATGGAAAGGAACCAGTGGGCTTGTGTGGAGCTAGAAGTTCTGGGAGGAAAGAGGAAATGTTTTTGTTGGTTTTGGTGGGAATATAATCTGGACATGGAAAGGGTTGGGACTCAGGATACCTTGTAACCTTCTGTTCTTGATTTTCAGGTAGTGTTTCCCACATTGATAACATTCTCTCTCCTAACAAGGCTTCCTCAAAGCAAAACCAGGTGACTAACTACAGAAATCTTCACCATGTGTCCATGATTTTCAAATGTAAATTTATAGACAGCCTACACATGGCCTTTGTGGAGGTGAGGCTGAGTGTCAGCCCATGCAGGATATACATGCTGCAAGGAGGCCCGGAATGTACAGGCACTAGGACTACCATGTAGCCTCCTGTTGACTGTGGGCCTGACTCTCCCCTTTGCAGCATCAATAGATGAAAAGGCTTAGTGATTTCTGCTGCTGTCTACAGGGTTGGGACATTTCCTGCTACCACTGACAAGGTGAGTTCTGAGAATGCTGAGAGTAGGATCTGGGGTTTGGGTCATGACCTTGGTGAGTGTCTGAGGTCACTGATGAGATGTATATGTATGATTCTGTAACATTCCCCATGATTCGTGCTGTGCTATGACATCTATTATCCCCATTTAGTCTCACCATGTGGTGTAGCACACATAGACAAAGGGATGAATTATAGTGTCATCTGACTCACTACTCTGCCACAGTGACAAGTGTTACCTCTGTCATTCTCTAGCACTCAATAACTTTATTTTCAATTCACAGAATTGAGTCCTTTAACAATTTCTGATTCCAACAAAAGTTGCATGCAGGAGAATGTGTACAGATGCAGCACTGCTCTTTGCAAAGAGCTCAGCATTGCTGGGAAGGGTGGTCAGGAGGTAAGGGCTTCCTAAGAGGTTGTGTTTAGCACTTTATTATGTCTTCTTGAGAAGATGTAAGGGTCCTGAGATTTTTGAGCCATGTTCCCATACCCTGTCACTGATGAGTAGTGGTGCCTGGTTGTGTCTTTTCTATTTGTTTATGTGTTTGCCCTAGAGGCCAAGGAACATCTCTACCAAATGAGTTCTGGGTCTAAGGCAACATTGTGTCCATCCATCTAGGTACAACTCCAGCTCATTGGGCTGTCTCATGGCTGCATAGCCTATTCAGAGACCCCAAGTACTTTCTACAATCAGTGAGCTGGGGAGCTGTTGGTCATGATCTAGGCAACTCAAAATCCCACCATGTTCTTTCCTTATGAAATGACTGATCTTCATCCTGCCTGTCCTCCACAAAGACAGAAAAGCCAGCCATCTGAAATCTCATCTTTGTCCAGAGTCCTGTGCGCAGGAGACAATGAGCTCAAGGGTTTGTGGATCCTAGGAGTCAGGACCGAGGAGAGGCAGGTACTGAGGTTGTGTGAAGCTCGTGTGCTCATGTCCCTGAGGACACTGTGTCAAGGTAGTAGCAAAAACATTACTGACTGGTTTTCTGAGAACATTGATGAGTCAATGTTCTTGGAGGATTATCACTGATTGCTAGGGGAGACAAGGAGTGAACTTCAGGTTCACTTGACATATGAGTAAGGTAACTGTGGCCATCAATGATCCAATAGTCTGTGGTGCTTGGTGGCATCTTCCACTCATGAGTGGTTCACTCTGAGAACTGTCCTCTCTGCATTATGCCTCATTCTCTGGGTGACTCTCCTCAGTCCATTGTTCAGGGCCTCCACAAGATAGGGAGGAGTCTATTCCAGGAAACTCATCCTTAAGCACACATGCTTCCTGATTGCAGTTATGATCTCTACTGAAACATAGAATCCTTTTGTGTTGTCTGTGCAACTCATCAGGTGTATTCTGTAACCACAGAAATGATGCTCACAGGGACACTGAGCTGAATATAAGTGTATAGATGCTGTGGTCACTTCTGCTCAAAGACCAGCTAATGCTCTTCAAGATTTCCCTGGTTTCTATGCTAGTATAAAGCCTGGTCCTGTCATTTGGGAGGTATTTTGGAGACACATTTGGTGGTCCAGGGCATGTGTGTACAGGGTATGCTTGAACTGACCTTGTGTGTTCTATGTACAAGGACATCCTGAAGAAGGGTCTGCGCTACTCACCATTTCTGTATCAGTGTGCTTCGTTCTTCTTCTAGTGTGATTTGGAGCACACAGAAAGCATTCAAGGTCATGACCAGCTGAATTTGAAGCTGCTTCCACAACCACATGTATTTGGTTGAAAGGCTGTTCTGATCTAATTTTCCAGCATATTATGTGTGGTAGGAAAAGCAGGAATGTACACTAATGAGAATAATTTTTGTTATCTTGTTTTCCAGGAAACCAATCAACGTGTTTTGTTCAAGTAGTATCTGGATGATCTCCCAAAATAAACTTTTTTTCCACCAGAAATGTGAGTGTGTACACATATATCTTTGCTTTCCCATGGAGACTTCTAAAGGGATCCAGTGAACATATGACTCACTTGTTTCCACAGGGTTAAGACATTACATAGGCATTTATTTCCTGATCACATAGAATTTGATCCCAGTCTACTACAACATCCTACATAATGACATACCTCATGAATATGTGAGTTTGTGAGAATTGCCAATGAAATTGTGAGGCAATGGATCCAGAGTGGATTCATTCTTCCTATTTTACTTACTCTAATTTCCACCTGTGGACAATTCCTGCCACACTTGGGGGTCTTCAGGAGGATGCAAGAGTCTCTGCAAACTCTTGTTCCTTCTTCTTCTCAGCAATCACATGACAAGTCCTGATGTTCATGTCCACATCTAGCCTCAACTCTCCCAGCTCTCATGCTTTCTTCTCTGTGTTTTGTTTTCTAAGAACAGACATCTCATAGGACTTCCTTGCTCCTAGGAGTGCTGGTCTAACCATGAGACAATGGTGTTGTCCTGGTAGCAGATGAGGGGTCATTACATATGAAGCACATACTCCTATAGAACATCCTATTGTATATCACATATTTCTCTCTGATCAGTTATGTCCAAGGGTCTAAAGTCACAGCCGAGCACCTATTTAAGAGAAAGAGGAGAGGTAAACAGCTGAAGGAACAGTCAATTTATAGATTTGTACAATGCTGGGGGATAGAGGAAATTTTTTTCTGCCTTTCCTTCAGAAAACTTAAAGCTTATTGAGAAAACAAAATAGGTAAAAAATATGCAAGTATGTATTTCTGGAAAGACAAATTATCAGTCACATCTCTGGAAAACCAGGTGTCATGGTCAGCTGTTCCTCTCTGTCCTTATTCTCATAGGCATGCTTTGGAAACTTTGGTACATATGGAATGTTTGTGGTCCAAGGTCACCAATGCCAGGTGGAGACAAGACTTCTACTTCTCATGGTCACCAAGCACTGAGATCATCTTGTCTATTATTAACCCCACACCTCTGAGTACACTTCATACCTCTCTTGGTGTTCTTCTGCCCCTCTGATCCCAGAATCCCTGCAAACTAGTGCCACAGTGCTGCTCACCTTCCACATTTTATGCCAATTTTTTGTCTCTTTTGCCCTCAGTGGAGTCTCTGCAGCCATGTCACTTAAACACTTTCATTGGGGTGTCACAGCACAGAGCTTGCAGACCTTGATAGAAAGAAATGCTTTCTGGACCTATTTTCACATCATGACCAATACTACAAGTCCCAGGTGCTACCCAGACCCTCTATGTTTTGGTCCTGTTTTTTTTTTTTTCTGCTCTTCATCTGCACCAAATATTATTGCTTACTCTGAAGTCTGCAAGGGCAAACAGGATTCTCTATATAAAAATTTGGGGAAGGGAATGTGCTACTTAGGGGTATGTTTAAAGATGTAGGACTGGTTGTATGGGTCTAGAACATAATAAGGTAATGGATAATAAGGTAACAGTCAGTGATAGAGCCATTCCTTTTGCTTCTTATGCTGTCCAAGTGTTAAACTAAGCAAATCTCTTCAGGAGAGGGTGTAGGCTGTGTTCAGTTTGTGACTGTATATGTAATCCTCCATGTCTCCTCTATTGCCCAGGATAGTGTGGATGAGATCCTACTGCTCAGAAGCCTTTGCAAGCAAACCACCTGAGACTTCTAGTTCTACTGTAGATCCATTTTCTGAAGAGACATTTGTCCCAAACACATACAAACATAATTCCATCACAACTCCTCCTACCTGGCTGGTCTCTTTTCAGGAAGTTTGACCTGGGGCCAATCTATCCCTGGCCTGAGTCTTCTCAGGTCCTAGAAGATCCGAGAGAAAACCTGTTCTTCTGCTTGTAGTGAGAGCCACTCATTTCTTAAGACTTTATTTTCCTTCTGCCTTTGTAATGAAGAATTTCAATTCCATACTATCACTCTGTGTCCTATAGATCATTCTCTGGTTGGAAACTCACAATCTCTGAGGATGTATTAGATACTTGTGGTGAATATAGGCCTGAACAGAGCAGACATCTTTAGGCTGTCTTGTGATGGTAGAGAGTGAGTTGTTCTTCTTTTCCCCTGACTTTCTTGTCAGGATGTCTATGTAAGACCACAGAGGCATTCTTTAGAGATTGCTGTCTCTTTCTGGTTCTGCAAATAGAGTTCTGTGAGTGATCTGAGAGCCCTAGTGTATAGAGCAAGCTCAGAAGAACAGATTCGGAAACCAGGAGCTGCCACTTGCCACCTTTTACACTTGAATGCAGAACTCCTTTTGCCAAGAGTAGTCGGATCCCAGTGTCCAGACTCCCTCCATGCCTTTTTTCAATAAATCTGGTCCCTATTCTGGACACATGTGTGACAATCTAATAGGTTCCAGTTTTTCATTAATCAGGTGAAGGCAGATGATCAGAGCTGAGAGCACAATCTTATAGAAAGCAGAAGTATTTTGGCACTCACAGATATTCATAGAGGGCCCTCTCAGGACATCAAATGTCACAGCACATTTCAAACAGAGCATGTGTAGTGCTGATAGTACTCCTGTTTCTTCATGAATTCTTTCAACTGTGTTCATTTCAGCAAAACACTTCCCTCACATGTTTGCTCCAGCAAAACACAATCTAACACAACTGACTCTCCAAAGAACCCTCAAGTTTCCACTTCAGAGTCCCCTCTTCAGTTGACACTCTCTATTCTGTAGCATTATGGGCCCAGAAGACTGTAGGCAGCCTGGACAGAAGTTCATATAACATTTTTGACTCAGGTTCAGATTTAATGACCTCTTCACCTTTTCCTGGGTAGGGGAATGGACACATGGAAGAATATTGTCAGAAGAGTACAAATTAGAATAATACAATGCACATCTATAAATAAACATACCATGACTACACTCATTACTCTGTGTGCTAACATTAAAATTTGGGAAAATAAGTGTAAAATAAAACAGTTAAAGTCAAATCCTCACTGTGTAAATACATTCTTCTCTCTTCATTTCACTCAGAGTAAATATAAAGTCCTTAGAGTGGCCCACAGCTTATTGATATTTTTTCTATCCTTTCTCTACCTGGCATATGGCATCTTCCTCTCTCTTCTCTTCCCTCCAGTCTGTTTCTGGCTCAGTCAGGATCCTTTTGGCTCTTCTAGTCTCTACTGAATGTCCCTCCCTTCTGCAATCCTATTATCCTTTTTTGGTTCATTTCCTTCACCTCCTTCAATTATATTTCAATGTCCCCTTTGTGTAGCTAACTTGAGCATTTCCATTGAACCTCGCAATCCTTTGTTCCCTTAGTTGTTCCCCAAGTTGTTCCATTTGTGGCTTCCTAATGGCATGTGCCGCACCGGTAATAATATATAATTAAGAAATCATGAATGGAACACACAGTAGACTGAGGAGGGACAGTTAATACAATGAACAGTTAATGACACAAGTGTAAGGAGAGCTAGAGCCACTAACAGATGGTTACAGGAGATCAGTAGAGGATCTCTCACACTTGCCTGGTTCCAGCACAGTGGAGAATTGTTCCATCCTGGGTTCTTGGCCAAGTGACTTGTCAATTTCAGTTTTATTTTTAGTCTCATTGCGTTCTTCCACAGAGACAATCACACCATCAATACACAGAGTCTCTTTTTCCTTCCTATACATCTATGTCTTTGATTCCCTTTTACACCCTCACTGATCCAGTTGGAAATCACTACACTGTTCTTTGCTCATCATGAGGATCAGTGATTGATATCCATTGCATTGAAAAAAATAAACATGACTGTCTTAGTTATGATTTCTATTCCTGCACAAACATCATGACCAAGAACCAAGTTGGGGAGGAAAGGGAGGGTTTATTCTGCTTACACTTCCACACTGATGTCCAACACCAAAGGAAGTCAGAACTGGAACTCAAGCAGGTCAGGAAGCAGGAGCTGATACAGAGGCCATGGAGGGATTTTTATTTTAACTGACTTGCTTCCCCTGGCTTGCTCAGCTTGCTTTCTTATAGAACCCAAGACTACCAGCCCAGGGATGGTACCACCCACAAGTACCCCCCACCTTGATAACTAATTGATAAAATGCCTTACAGATGGATCTTATAGAGGCATTTCCTCAACAGAAGCTCCTCTCTCTGTGATAATTCCAGCTTGTGTCAAGTTGACACAAAATCAGCCAGTACAATTGACCCCTTGTCAACTTGACACACAAACACATCAGCATTAAACCTCAACTCTTACTTTCTTATTCATCCCCAAGATCTAAATAACTTTAAAAGTTCCCCAGTCCTTGCAAATTCTTACATATTAAAATTTTAATCCTTTTAAAATATCCAATCTCTTTTAAAATTCAAAGTCTTTTTACATTCAAAAATCTCTTAACTATGGGCTCCACTAAAATTTTTCCTTCAAGAGGGAAAAAATATCAGGGCACAGTCACAATCAAAATCAAAACCAAACTCCAACTGTCCAATGTCTGGGATCCATTCATGATCTTCTGGGCTTCTCCAAGGGCTTGAGTCACTTCTCCAGCCTTGCCCTTAGTAGCACATACCTTTTCTTCTAGGCTACAGCTGCCTGAAATCCACTGCTGTTGCTGTTCTTGGTGATCATCTCATGGTACTGGCATCTTCAAAACACTGCTGTCTTCCACTGCAACTAGGCATCACCAATACCTTTTCATAGACTCTCTTCATGGTGCCAAGCCTCAACTCCTTTTCATGACCCCTTCAGTCCTGAGCCATCAATTGCAACTGAGGCTGCACCTTCACCAATAGCCTTCCATGACCTCTCACAGTGCTAGGCCTCAGTTGCTCTTCATGACCCCTTCATGCCTTTAAAACCAGTACCACCTGGGTGACTATTACATATTACCAAGTCTAGCCAAAGCACCAGGTACAACCTTGGCTATTTCTGGAACACAGTCTCTTTGTACTCTCAGAAAACACATCCCAGAAGATTCCACCTCAATGATGCTGGTCTCTCCTTAATCACCACTAATTTCTTAGCTCCAGCAAACCAGCATCAATAGTCCCAGTAATGCAAAGGTTTCACTTTAGTAGTTCTAGTATCTTGTTAATCTCAGCTAATTCTTCAGCTCCAGCTAACCAAAACCACAGAATCTTCACAATCAAATTAGCAAAAGCCCTGATAAGAGTCTTTAATCTTCCCTCTGAAATTTCACAAGCCAGATCTCCATCTTCTGCACTGTTTTCAACATTATCTTCTAAGGTCCAACAGAACATCCCGCAGGGCTCTTAACATCCCAATAGCTCTTCTAGCTCAAAGTTTCAAAGTCCTTCCATAATCTTCCCCAAAACATGGTCAGGTTGTCACAGGAATACCCCACTGTGCTGGTACCAATTTGTCTTAGTCAGGGTTTCTATCCTTACACAAACATCACAACCAAGAAACAAGTTGGGGAGGAAAGTGAGGGTTTGTTCTGCTTACGTTTCCACACTGCTGTTCATCATCAAAGGAAGACAGGACTGGAACTCAAGCAGGTCAAAAAGCAGGTGCTGATACAGAGGCCATGGAGGGATTTTTTTTTTTTACTGACTTGCCTCCCCTGGCTTGCTCAGCTTGCTTTCTTATAGAACCCAATACTACCAGCTCAGGGATGGGACAACCTACAAGGGGGCCCTTCCCCCTTGATAACTAACTGAGAAAATGCCTTACAGCTGGATCTCATGGAGACATTTCCTCAAGGGAGACTCCTTTCTCTGGGATAACTCTGGCTTGTGTCAAGTTGACACAAAACCAGCCAGTACACTGACCCAATCAAAACTGGTGGAGAAAAGGGTTTATTTCTTCTTACAACTTACAGTTTACAATCCATGATAGAAGAAAGCCAAGGAAGAACTCAAGGCATCACCATGGAGGTGAGAATGGAAGAGAAACCATGTAGGGAGGAGTGCTGCTCACTGAATTGCTCTCATGACTTGCCCAGCCTGCTTTAGTATACTACCCAGGACCAATTGCTAAGGGATGGTGCTTCCAACGGTGATTTTTGTTCCTCCATATCATTTGTTAATTAACAACATGCTTTACAGATTTGGCTATATGCCAGTCTGATGGAGAAAACCCTCAGTTGTAATTTCTTCTTCTCAGAGATGTCTAGGTTTGTGTCAAGCTGACAGTTAAACAAATCAACAGAATGGACCACTTTTCAACTTGATGCACAAACACATCACGTTCCTTTCTCATCTGTTTCCAAGAAGACAGGTTGACATTAATACTAAAATATAAAACTGAAATGACATAGAGTCCCATAGTTTTCAAAAATTCCAACACTGTGAAAAAAATCAAATTCTTTTTAAAAACCCAATATTTCCTTCAAAGTCCAAAGTCTCTCAACTGTAGGCTCTTATAAAAAAAAATAAACAAGCACTCCCCCCCAATAGGTAAATACTTTTTGCTCTGAAAGAAGATAAATATTTGCATCTAAATCAAAGCACATCCAAACTTCAACAGTGTAAAAGTGCTTGATGTCTTGGACCCTGGGCTCTAAAGGCCTAGGCAGATAGCACCTCTTCTCTGACTCTGCCCTCTAACAGAACTTATTTTGTAGGCTCAGGCCAGCCTTCTTCTCACACCTGCTGCTCTTTTGTCAGTGATTACATATGGTACTGGTGTCTTCAAGGTCCTGGGGTCTCAATTGCAACTGTGACTACACCCCCCCACCAATGGCCTCTGGCCTTCTTTCAGAGTTTCCAGCCCTGCCACATAGTGCCAAGACTCAGGTTCTCTCCATGATCTCTTCATACCTTTAAAGTCAGGTGACTGGGGAGAGGGCTCAGTGGTTAAGGACACTTAATGCTCTTGCAGAGGACTGGTGATTGATTCCCAGACCTACATGCTAATACAAACCCATTTCTAATTTTATTTCCAGGGCATCTTATGCCCTCTTTTGTTGTCTGTTAGCACCATTCCTTTACATGTTACACAGTCATATATGCAGGAAAACCCCTCACATGTAAAGTGAAATGAATAAGTGGCATAATAGGACAGGAGGCTTTTGGTCCTGTTGAGCCTTTTTTCCTTCCAATTTCATACAGAAGAACCATTGAGCTCTGAGCAGCCAATACCTTTTCCTGACCAAATTTCCAGTGTCTGCTCTATTATAATAATTTCCTTCTTCTGGTACCAAGTTCTATCTTGGTTACTTTTTTACTTCTGTCATAAAAACACCAAGACCAAAGCAACCTAGGGAAGGAAGGGTGTATTTGGGATCTCTAGTTCCAAAGGGATACTTGTCCTGATGGACTCTTGCTATCATGGCAGGGAGATATGGCAGCAGGCCACTATGGTGGCAGGAAGGGCTTGTGCTCATGTCTCAAATTAGAACAGAAGGCATAGCTATCAAATTCAAATTCTATGTGACTTTTGAAATCACAAATTCTGCCAGGTAGTGACATACTTCCATCAGCAAGGCCCCACGTCTTGTGCCTACACAAATAGGGTCACAAACTAAGGGCCAAGTGTCCAAAATATGATGGCTATTGTCATCCAAATCTCCATATAAAATGAAAGAAAGTCCAGTAAAATAGAAATTAAAATGTAAAGAACATGAAAAGCTTGCTACCCAGAACATGAACACTATGGGAAACTCTGTCTGCCTGAGAGAGAAAGTGGGCAGAGAAGAATGAAAGGAACACACACACACACACACACACACACACACACACACACACACACACACACAGAGAGACAGGGAGAGAGAGACAGAGAGAGAGACAGAGAGAGACAGAGATAGAGATAGAGGCAGAGACAAAGAGAGGGGGTGGTGAAGAAGGAACACAGCAACAGACTTTTTCCTTTATTTTTTTCAAAAAAGTTTGGAGACAGAATCTAATGTAGTTAATGGTGGCCTAAAACCCAGTTTGTATCTGAGGCCATCAGTACACTCATCCTCTTGTCTCTACTTCCAAAATGATGGGATTAATGTGTGCAGCACCACACCAGACTCTTTATATCCTATTAGTAACTGCCTTTATTAACTGACTGTTCTAACACAGGCCACATCTGGGCCTCATCATGGTGTGTCCTAGAAACACAGAGGAGCAGCAAGCAGTACCCAAGGCAGGAAGCCAACAATCAGTGTGCCTGGCCTTGCCTTCAAATAAACAGGGCACCAAAAGGTTTGGCCATCAGCATTTTCAAAGGTTCTCCACTTCTTGTACGGAGCACTCATACTTCAAATTTTTCTTTATTCTAGAATTGAGCACCCAGAATGATCTATGTATAGCCTCAAAATAATGTAGTCTACAGGGAAACAATCTCTTGTTCCTACTACATAGGACATCTTCCAGGAGTTACTGATATTCATCTCAGAACTGCTTCCCATTATTTGAAATGCACTTCAGTCCTAGCCAACATCCTTTCTGGCCTGGTGCTGTTGGTTGAGCTATCAAGACCTCCCTATCTATAAATGCCATATAGCAATGAGATACCTAGGACTTAGCAACACCTAAAAGATGACCATGTTGAGGTTCACATTCAAGGGCAGTGAAGGATGTGACCAGAATTAGTGAGCCAAGGAGCTAAGGAGTTGAGAGACTCTGTAAGAATCATCTCCAGAATGAAATGGACCCACTCAGAGAAATGCCTTAGGCCATGCATCACTGTGGCCAGTGCATCCTCTCTCCTACCTTGCCACTTCTTCATATTATCTACTATGAATTCACCCCAACCAACTGTGCTTTTGACCCCTGAGAAAATGTACCATCTGAGGTCTCCACATTGTGCCCTGCCTCAGTCATATGGGACTGACTGCAAGTCCTTCCTCACCACGGATTCTCTCATCATTTTATTTTTTGGGTCTCTGAGCATAGTTTGCAGGAGTAAGTTCACTGAGACACAGGGAAAGGCAGGAGGGTGATAGGAGTGCAGAGGCTTCTCATCATACTAGATACGAGATTTGTGATTTATCAGGCATCTGTGGCTATTAATTCCTATTGCTTTTTTTTACAGATGGAATTACATACACCAGTGTCATAAATGTTTTCATCAGTGATCCACATGCTGAAGTATATGCTATTTTACTGTAACCAACTGAAGAACAAAAATAATCTTTAGCACCCCAAATGAGAAGACTCTATCTTCTCATTATTCTTTGATTTTAAAGAACACAGGCATCACCCTTTCTGCTTTTAGGATGATAAACTTCTTGCTCAGTAGCACCTTGCATGCTGGAGTCAAAGAATAGATCATATTAGCATGTCACCAAGTGCCAAGGCTTGTTAGAGACTGGTTATTAATATTGTTTATTATGTGGTGCTGTTCAACCTCAGTTCAAAGAAGCACAAAGATACCATTGTAGGATCTGCATCTTTCTCCAGAGCCTGGGCCAGCTGGGACTTAGAGCAGAACATTGAGGGCCAAGAAGTGCAGAGTTGGGAGGAATAAGTCAACATTCTCATTGGTGAGGAAGCTGGTCTGAGTCATAGAGAGGGCAAGCATGAGATCTTATCCATGAAATCTGGATGCAAAAGGGCCTTGGCCTTCATGTGCCCCCTTTCCCCTTTTTATCAAAAGGGAACTAGTCATTGGGTCATCTTGGTGGCTTGTCAGTGTTAAAAAAAATGAGAGGGTAAACTTAGCTATAAGGTGTGGAAGGGGCCACAATGGTACAGAGTGTGCTAGTGCTCCACCAGTCCCTTTATCAGGCCCTCAGGTATCCCTGAGGTCACACAGGTGGAAAAACTCTGACATATCATTTGGTGAACACATAATCATGACTCCCTGACTTGTAGCTAGAGCTTTTCCAGCTTCAGAATAATATTGTGACACATAGGTTTCAAAGCTCTACTCCTTAGGAGCTGAGAATGTAACAAAGGAGGGGGATTTTGGGTAGAGGTGAAGGAGCTAGATATATAAGAGTAAGAAGTGCTCTATAAGAGAGCACAGCCAGTACTGGGTGCAGAATGCAGTGATTTGGGTGACTGTGAACTTGAGTGTGTCTAGGAGCCTAGAAGGTCTTAGAATAAGAGACCACTCCATCTAGGGATCCATATCATCCTCAGACACTGAACATGATAAACCCTGATGCAAACACTTGCTGACAGGAGCCTGGCATGGCTGTTCTCTGAGAGGTTCTGCCAGCACCTGACCAATAATACTCATAGCCAACCATCAGACTGAGCCCAGGGACCCCAATGGAAGAGCTAGGAAAAGGACTGAGGAACTGAAGGGGATTGCAATTCCATAGGAAGAACAATATCAACTCCAAACCACCAACCAAAAAGTCTAAGTGGAGGTCTCCAGGTCTTCAGATACATATGCAGCAGAAGATAACCTTATCCCACATCAATGGGAGTGGAGGCCTTTGGCCCTGTGGAGGTCTGATGCCCCAGTGTAGGGGGATGCTAGAGTGGTGAGGCAGGAGAGGATGAGTGAGTGGAGGATCATCCTCATAGAGAGCCATAGGGGAGGGGGAGAGGAGGGATGGGATGGGGAGTTTTGGAGGGGTAACACAGGGCCTCCTAGTTGCAGATTTGGAGCAGGGACAAGTCCTTGAGCAGTGATACTTAGAACCAGAAAGTCCCACTTGACAGGACATTTATGTCTTGGTTCCTAGAATCCCAACTGTTTTCAGCCTTTGAAATAGTCAACTTCCATGCCTGCTGGGCCACCAAATTCAGTTCTAGTCTAATTGTAAGGAGCATGTAGTCAGAGAGTGGAACCTCACCAACTCAGGGGGAGCATCTTGGGCCCAGAGATATGTGTTCAGGCAGCACACATATGGGTAATCTGGTGAGATGTGGGGTTGGACAAATGTGGGCTCAGGACTCTGTCTTCTCCAGCTCCCAGGTGTCTGATTCCTAAAGACCACAGTGAGTCAAATGAGACCAACAGAGGGACAAACTGTGGTCTAATTCCCTCATAGACTCATGCCCAGAAGAAGGAACCTTAGAGTTCAGGAACACTTTCATGTGAATGTCCTCCATGTGTCTTTTCATCTTTTTCTCCTCTTCTCTACCTGCATTTTGTATATTGATCAAAGAAAAACCCCATCCTCAGAAGGGCTACAGTCTTAGAATCCTAAAACTTAGGTGGGGTTAATATGGGATTTCAGAAGATATTGTGCTAAGGATAAGGAACCAGGTAACATCAGTGAAGAATAGATATGTGTTCTGAAAGAGGCTATAGGTTGGTTTCCTGTTTTACAGGTCTGAGGGATAGTGTATTAAGACACTACTTTGTATTCAGAGAACAAAAGAGCCTGGTTAATACAGTACCTGTGAGTCCCTGTCTCAGTTTCTCCTGTTGCTGTGATAAACCACTCTAAACAACACTGCTTAAGAGAGAAAGGGTTTACTTTAGCTCACAGTTAAAGGTTCAGTCAATAAGAGTGGGGCATTTCAGGCAGCCTGAACATAAAGCATCTGCTCATATTATGCCTATAGTCAGCAGAGAGCAATGAATGAATTCATGGTAGTGTTCAGATGGCTTTCACCATCTTGCACAATAAGGAACTACTGCCTACACAATGTTCTTGTCCACAATTAACATGATAAACTAATATAATAAACTTCCATAATAAATTAATATAATCAATATCATATCCACTGTCATGGTTAGGCAAACATCTCCCATGAGATTATAGTTTATGTTTTTAACCAACATTGTCATCCTGGCTGCATGTGACTAGCTTTTGCAAAGCAAGTTTCTGGGTTGGAGCACCCTTGCCCTACTTACTTTTCAGAAATGTCTAACCAGTTAATTCCCAGGTAATTTCAGAAATCACAGGCTAGTTCACAGAAGAGGCCTCTAGACAGTATTAGCTACTGTATAATAGGGAGAATGAAGCTTAGGATTTAGGAAGCAGGGTAGATGCTAAGTTGCCAGTCAGGCACAGCATCCATCTTCCCTGACACCCATGGTCCTGACTCCATAGCTGGGAATGACACCTTTCCAGGAGAGAAACCTCTGTCTTGTGATAAGGTCACAGTAAGGCCTGGAGCTAGCTGGCTGGGTGCTCATGGGTCATTGTTGAAACTTTTTTTTTTTTAGACAGGGTTTCTCTGTGTAGCCCTGGCTGTCCTGGAACTCACTCTGTAGACCAGGCTAGCCTCGAACTCTCGAACTCAGAAATCCACCTGCCTCTGCCTCCCAAGTGCTGGGATTAAAGGCATGAGCTACCACCGCCCGGCTTTTAACAAGACAGACAGAGCAACTTTGGATGGTCCTGGCCCTCTTTTCTTTTTTTCTTAGTTTTTTTTTTGTTTTTTTGAGACAGGGTTTCTCTGTATAGCCCAGGCTGTCCTGGAACTCACTCTGTAGACCAGGCTGGCCTCGAACTCAGAAATCAGCCTGCCTCTGTTATTGAAACTTTCTAGACTGTTCTTTAGTGTTGTTTTAGATTGTCTTTGAAAAGGACACTACAGATCTACTTCTTTTTAATCTGTCATTTTTGGTCATAACCTCTTCTACATCTATGAGCTGCCAGTGAAGGACCACTACATCATTTACATGGAAAGAGTTCCATTTAAGAAAATATTCCAAGAAGGACATCTCATAGGTGAAGAACATCAGAGAACATAGCTCCTGCCCATGCTCTTTAGCTATTTGAATGCATAGCATAAATGTTCTAAGTGGTCAGTGTGAATGCTCTGAAGCGAAAAGCAAAGATCTATACAGAACTTTCAGGAATTTGAGCAGATATGGCCTTGAGCACTAAACAATAGGACAGAAATCCTTCCCAGTCACTTATTACATGTCACTTCCTGCTATCTCAGGTTTCATTTCAGGCAGATGAAAGGTGGTGAACTAATAGAGACCTTTTATTGTCAATGTTCTCTAGGGACAGGAGGTAGACTAGTGACCTTGAAACAAAGGCTTCTTCCCTGGTTAGAGTATGATGTTACTCTGCTGTTAGGATGGCATCTGTATTTTTAGTCATACTGCAGCCCTATGTGTCAGTTAATACCCATTTCCTGTGGACAAGCTATCCCACTATTACCCATTTTGCACCTTCATGTTTGCTCTAAATTTTCTTGTCTGTTCCCATATGCTCCAGTTTGAAGGCTCTAGTTCTAGGCAGTCTTTTTTGTCTTTGTGTCAGTGGCTTCCAGTAGGGCTGTGTAGTAAGACCTACATCTACTTGTCTGGCTTCTGCTCATAGGAAAGTATCCAGAAGAAAACCTGGAGGCCTTGGAAGAATTCAAGGAATTCATACAATACAAAGGACTTCTTCAAGAAAACATTATTGTGCCTGAGCAGAGGGGTAAGAGGATGCTCTGCTCTGCCCCTTGCCCATGTCTCCTTATTTTCCATGATATAAGGACTTTTGTATAACCATAAGTCTTACTTTACCAGCAGGCCCTTTCTTGTGATCTTAATCATGAGACCATCCAAGCTGCATGTATAATCTGGGTCTTCATCCTGGACTCCCTCTTATATTTGATTTTTTTCTTGCTTTTACAGAATGTTGTGTCCCCATATATGACAGTGGTAAGTGACACTGTGAAGGAACACTAAGAGAATTGGGCTTCCTCAATTCCAGGGTTGATGTTTCTATCTGGTTTTGACCATGCTAACATTCTCCTACTCTGAGGGGAACCTGCCTAGCTAGGAAGCAGTGATCACTCCAGGAGATGTTCTCAAGCATAATTTCCTGGATACTTAGAAAATCTGTCTTTTCTTTTCCCAGAGTCCTTCCTGTACCATGGTCTCACCACTTAGTCTAATTCCATACCAACCAAACATGATTAGAGATCTACAAAGTAAAGAAAGTCAGGATAGTTCTGTGGCCCATATATTCTTAGGATGGACCTCCCAGAAGCTTGATGAAAAGAACATTTTTAATATGCACCTAACTCCTATTCTCATGGTAAGGGGAGGGGTCTCTCAGTTGTATGCCTCTCTCTGTCACAGCCCACCAGGACCACAAATGTTGAGCCATCTTTGCCACTAGGACATGGCCTTGACCTCACTGAGTTACTCTTTCTTCTGGACCATATTCCACTGAATTGCATACCCCGAATGTGTCTTCCTTTACCAGCAGGCCCATTATTGTGATTTTAATACATGCATAATCTGGATCTTCATTCTGGACCCCCTGAGTCTCACTCCTTCCTTGATTAGTACTACCCATTGGAATTCCAGTCCTCCTTCTCTATTGTTTAACTTTTGTCCCCAGCCCCATCTGCATCCAATAAAGCATTTAGCAATTCTGAGTTCTGCTTGTATGTGGCAGGCCTTCTCAGTTTAAAAGGTTAAGGAGATATTGGAATTAGACACCCAGATATTGGATACCAGGCACCCAGTAACTTGGTACCCAGAAGTCCTGTAGAGCTATGGGATATCTTGGAAGTTCAAGTGATATGTGGCCAATGCCAAGTAGCTTCCTAAGATGTCTGACACTGGGCTAGGAGAATTTAGGTAGCCACTAGGTTGGGCAAGACTGGATGATGGCCTTGGGTTTGCAAATATCTGCAAGTTCCTACAGAGATATCGTTGCATTGAGTAAATTCATGAAATCTTGGGAAGGAATAACCTAGAAGCAGTCGCAAGGGTGAATTGAGGAAGATTGCCAGAACTTGATGCAGCTTTCTGAGTAATTTTAATCACCCTGGCTTTTCTGTGGTTGGTCAGGATTCAAGGTTTTAGTCGACACTGCCCTGGGGACATGGTAGGAGAGCAGTAATGGAGTACTTTGAAGGATCAATATAGACCAAGAGAGTGCCTATCTAAGTGGAACATGGATTCCTGGAGGATAGTTGTGCAACATCAATTTTCCCTGAGAAATTGTAGTGACTCTCAGGTAAGCATTAGTAGTAACCCTTCAGCCCAACTCCTTCCCTTGCCTGTTGTCCTTTCCTTGCCTCTATCTGCTGGATCTGGTAATCTGGAAAGGGAGCCAACCATTTAGGTACCCAGAGGAGCCTGAAGCATCAGGGACACTTTGCAGAAAAGGGATAGGTAGAATAAATAAAAATATAATATGTGTGTGTCTCTGTTGTATGAGATCCAAGAATATTATGGAAGTGTTGATGACCTCCTTGTAAAAATATAAAAATGAAGTGGAAGTATTTTGCTGCACTTGGAATAAGAATTGAGTTTCACAGTATCAATGCGTAGGGTGAAAATTCTTATATGCAAAATAGATTTTATTGCATTCAATTAGATATCATGCTTTCAAAAGTTAGTGTTTGAGACTAGTAGAGTGATGAAGCAGGATGATCTCTTTGAGGTTGAGACAAGTCTAGTCTATATGGCAGTTTCCAGGATAGCTAGGATATTTTCCAGCTAGGATAGTTTCCATGATATTTTGAGACCCTGTCTCAAAATAAACTACTCAAATCTTAGAATTGATCTAAAACTGTTGAGATTTCATTGGATTTTTGTTTCAATGCATGTTTACATTCCATGTTTTATACATTTTAGTCTGTGTTACCTGTACAGTTTCTGTACAAGTATTTCTTTGTGGTGTCATTCATAGGCAGATCTTCCCCAAATTTGACCTAGATAGTGTCATCTAGACTATCTCCTGGGACCTGTGCAATGTTGTATGTCAGGGGCAGCCCTGCTTATACACTGAAGGCCTAAAATCAGCAATAGGCCTGACATACATGCCTGCTAGCACCAAATCTTGGGTCTCTGTGGAAAAACACTGAAACAGATGGCTAGAAGTTACTGTAAACAAGCAGCTTTGGTGGAAGGCTGCCAAGCCTGTCTAGTCATAGACCTTGTAGATAGGTAACCTTGGTGGATAGTACCAACTTAGATAAAGACAAGTGAATCATAGGCAGAGTCATAGTGATCTGTCTCCTGAACCTTCACCCATCTGATACTCTGTTCTGGAGGATATCTGTACTCCCCCTGAACACCTACATTCCTGTGCCATCCCCTTCCCCACATCCTGCATTTTTGTGTATATAACCTGTGTGTGAAAAAGTGAAAATGGTGATCTGATCAGATTGTAGACAAGTCATCATTTCTTGCATCTTTGCCTGCTTCCCCCCTCTCTGCTCTCTTTCAGGTGACCTCCCTGGACCCCTGTTTAATGTCCTGCTGGACAGGACAGTATGACTTATCCTGGAGATAATGTGAATGTCTATTCATTCCAGACTGGAAAATGACAATAAACAAGGAATCTATTTCACCCAAGTTTATCTGGCTGGATCACTGAATTTATTAGGACAATATGAGAGGCTAGTTTGAGGAGTGTGCATGATGCAGGAGGCTGCATCATCAAAAGATACTTGGCCACTGGTGGTGCTTCATGAAAGCTAAGTAGCTTGAACTCCCTCCACCAAACCCAGGAAGCTTCACTAAAGGGTCTTCTCTTTCCTTGCATTGTTTATTGCATATATAATTGTAGTGAATCATGAATCATGAAGATTTTTTGTTGTTGTGAGTTTTGTGGACCTCCTGCAATTCTCTCCATAGTGGAATATTTCAATCTGAAAGCTATAGGTACACAGCACTCAACCCTTTCCTATGGCTCTCATACTCTTTCTGCTCAGTCTTCTCTGAAAATCACTGAACCTTAGCAGGAGGTAAAATAAAAGACATATTTTCTTTCATATATTGTAACAGTTACGTATTTTCAGTAATTTGGTCATCGATGCAAATACTTGCAGTAACCAGTACCAACTTTTAGAAAAAAAAAAGGTTTCCTTTGTGACTGAAGCTGTACAGAGCATGAATACTCAAGTTTAGAAAACACTTTTGCCAGAAAATAATTGTATTATAACAAAACAAGAGCAATAAGCACACCATTGAAGTTTTGACCTCAATGGTTACACAGTTTTGTTCTTTCTACTAAACTGAATAAGAGTTACCTCCTGTGAAGTGCTTTCATTCAATTGGAAAGTCTTTGGTTGTATCCATCACAGCATTGCCACTGCAGCACCACCCGAAAAATGTTGCCTCACCTGTTGGTAGTGAAGGGCAAGTTGTCCATACTATCGTAGGACAGCAGGTGATAATTCTCCTGCATTAGCATACTCAGCATCCTCTGTGACTAAAAGAGTCAACCAGTTGGAGGATCATCCAGATTCAGGAACTGAACCATGATCCTGAGCTAAGATTCTACAGAGTTTTTAAGCTCCATATCCCACAAATATCCGTGCCAAGTTAATTCACCATTCAGGATTTAGGGATAGGAGAATTTAATTGGCAATACGTCTTTGTTGTACACTTATCCTGCTCCCATTGGTTGGTATATTCAATTGTGTCAGGACACTTGCCATGTCTAAATTCATGTCCTAACTTTTCTATCAATATGGGACTTGTCTAACATTTATGTCTTAATTTGCTAATCAGGATGTCAGTAACCCACACACATGTCTCTTTCTGCCAAGTAGGACGTCAGTTTCCAGGGTGGTCTTGGAAATTTAAACTTTACTTGACCATTACTCAAAATGGCATACTTATTCCAAATAGTTTCTTATATTGGTGCAAGTGTCACTTTTATATTGGGATTGACCTCAGGGGCAGCCTATAACATAAATGCTTATATCTAGGTGCAGGAAGTACTTTGGGTGGTTTGGGTCTAAGCTTATTGTGGGCAACTATACAAAACAGTTCTAGTGACTTATTTTGTGATTCATTTCTACAGGAAGAGAAAATAACAGAATATATAATTAGTCTTGGCATTAGAAAGTTTTCTAGTTACGGCAGAAATATATTAGAAAGTTTCCATATAATAGGCTACCCAGAAAACTGTTATCTAGGCCTTAACATTTTACCTAGGCCTTAACATTTTACCTAAGTCCCAACAATACTTATTTTCTTAATCATCTGCCTTTTGACTAGGACAAGGTGGGATCTCAATGTTTATTTCCTTGATTGTGAATAATGATGTACACTCTTTTACATTATTACCCATTTGTGCTTCAGCATCAAAGTGCTGTTCATTTCAGTCTCCCATTTACTTATTGGATGATCTAGATGCCAGAGGGTATCTCATTCTGTAAGCCATTTTTCACTCACATGTACCTGCTTTAAGAAAGGTTTTTTATTTAATGCAATCCCATTTGTCACCTCTTGGCTTTATTTCCTGAGCTACTGTACTTATTTCCAGACATTCTACCCTTGAAGTATCTGCACTTCAGTTTCTATAACATTCTCAGAGTTTCATCTCCTACATTAAGATCTTTGATTCCTTTTACATTGTTGTTTGACAGGGTGAGGTAGAGACCCAAGTCCATTCTTGGACCTGACTTTCAGGTCTCCATCAGCATCTGTTGAAGAGATTTTCTTTCTCATATATAACTTTTTGACATGATTTAAAAAAACCAGATGGTCCCAAGGTGTAGCTCCATCCTTACATTCTCTATTCTTTTTTTTTTTTTTGGTCTAGGTTTCTATTTGCTGCCAATACCACATGCTTTGGTTACTGCATTGCAACTTGGAATCTATAAGAAGGCACTCTGTCATAGTTCCTTTTCTGCCCCAACGGGGGTTCAACAAGACCTTAGGGAAGGAGAGGTGAAAGATGGGACAAGAGACACAAAGAAGAAGCACAAGTCTGAATGTCTGATCAAGTGCTTGAACTTTATTGTTCGAGTCACCTTATAAAGACAAGCATGGAGGAGGGTCAGGGTCCAGGGCCATCCAGTAATTGTTAAGTTCTTTGCATGCATTCCTTAGCCCAAACCACTTTCTCAGGAGCAAGAGGGCAATAAAACATTTGTTAGGCTCAAGTTGCTAATTTTCTCTCCCAAGCAGGAAGGCCAATAAGGTCTTCCTTAACTCAGACAATCTATTTAACTGACATTTGTTCTCAGGAAGAAGGCAATAAAGTATTCTTTAACTCAGGCTATCTACTTAACTGACCTTTTCTCTCAGGAAGAAGAAAGTCTTGGCTCTCAGTATCTCCTCCTTTCTAACAAATTTAAAAGAGACTGGTCTGAGAAAGCAGACATTTGCAATTCTTATTGATAAATGAGCGGGCATTAACCAGAGGGGAAAAGATTGACCTGATCCTCCCATTATCATTAGAAATGGTGTCTTTTTGGGGAGGAGAGGGTTAAATGTCTCATGGGCTTCGTAGGATATTGAGGGTCATAGTCAGCTGCTTTGAGACACAAAAAATCAACACCAACCTCTGTTGGGAGCCGACTCCTAGCTGAAAGCGGCTATCATCTTTACAGCCATCTCAAGCCATATACCCTCACAAGAAACTTGTTTCAACAGCCTGCAATAGCTCAGCACACTCTGATAAACATCTTGTTACACTGTTTAGTGCCCCCAGCTGCAAGGTGCTCCTTCTATCCATGGCTACAAGGCATGTGACATAGTGGCTTCAGTTCAGCTTGTCCACGAGGGCAAGTCACGTGGTAAAGGGTATAAATACCCAGGATTTCCTTTCTATTGAGAGAGGTAGAAGGTAGAAGGTAGGAGGTGTCAGGAGACTGAAGGAGTGAGGAGAATATAGAAGAAGAGAGGAGAATAAAGAAGAGACTTGAAGAGACTCCACCGGACTCTGTCTTGTATTTATCTTTTGCGTCTCTCGCCCCTTTTTCCCCCTTCCTCCTTCCCCACTCTCTCTCTTGCTAGACCCTGACCTGGACCGGAGCAGCAGAACCAGCCAGCCTTTACAAAGTAGCAGAACCTGACGGCCGTTACAAAAGAAACGGCCGTTACAAAGTGGCACCCAGATGTGCGGCAGCAAGAACCAGAGACCCAGTGAGGGACGTTACAGGAAGAAGGATCGACTGAAAATTCAGAGGTGAAACAGAGGTGATTGCCACAGGAAACTGCCGTGTGGAGACCAGTAAGTCATAGTAATAATGGGGCAAGAAATAAGTCAGCCTGAACTCAACTCTCTGGTTTTGTTCTGTTGCTTGCTGTTTACGTGTATCAATTGTCTGCTTTTGTTTCGCTGTTTAAATGTTGCCTTTCATGCCCAAAAGAAAAAGAAACACATAGAATCCAAAATAGGACCAAAGGTTGAAGTAATCAATTTGTCAGAGCCAGATTGTGCTGACCTAGAGGAAGAGGCAGCCAAATATTTTGATCCTGAATGGCCTTCTTCCCGAAGGCCCCCTCCATGTGCTCCTTCACCTCCAGACACTCCTGCTATGGAGATGGTGGTTGAAGATCACAGAAAGGAGTTGCAGGACAAAATTTCTTTTCTTAAACAACAAATTTCTCTCCTTAAACAACAAATAGAGTTAGAGGAAGAGTATCAGGACTTAATTAATCAGATACAAAAACTAAAGACAGGGAAGAGGTCTCGAGAGGGCAAGGAAAATTCCTCAGGTCCTCCAGTTCCTCAACCTGGAGTCCAAAGGCAGCCTCTGTCCTCTGGTTTTAGTTCAGCCACAGATCAACCAGAGGAGGGAGAGGTTAAGGTTTTCCCTGTATCAGAGACTAGAGATGCTCAAGGAGTTGCATGGAGACATCACACAGGGTTTAACTTTCAGATTATTAAAGAATTAAAAAATTCAGTGTCACAATGCGGTGCCACTGCTCCCTTTACTCTTGCAATCTTAGAATCTGTTGCAGAGGAGTGGCTGACTCCTGGTGATTGGGATACTCTAGTGAGAGCAGTTCTTAGTGGTGGTGACCATCTTATTTGGACATCAGAGTATCATGAGAATTGTAAAGAGACAGCTAGGAGAAACATTCAAGCAGGTAATGGTTGGTCCTTTGATGCCTTAGTAGGAGAAGGGCAATTTGCTTCTAGAGATAACCAGATGCAATATGACCCAGGCTTATTCGCTCAAATTCAAAATGCGGCCATGAAGGCTTGGCGCAAACTCCCAGTAAAGGGAGACCCTGGTGCATCTTTGACCTCAGTTAGACAAGGGCCTGACGAACGATTTTCTGATTTTGTTCATCGATTAATGACAACAGCAGGGAGGATTTTTGGTAATGTAGAGGCAGGTATAGATTATATGAAACAACTTGCATATTAAAATGCCAATTCTGCCTGCCAAGGAGCCATTAGACCCTATAGGAAAAAGACAGATCTTACTGGGTATATCAGACTCTGTTCTGACATAGGGCCTTCCTACCAACAGGGCTTAGCTATGGCAGCCGCCATGCAAGGACAATCAGTAAGAGACTTTTTGGCAAGTAGAGGCAAAAAGGCCTGTTTTAAATGTGGCAAGCCTGGACACTTTGCAAAATATTGCAAAGCAGAAAATGAGTTAACCCAGAGACAGCCCAGAAAACAGCCTGGGCTATGCCCACGTTGCAAACGTAGAAGGCATTGGGCTAGTGAATGTAGGTCCAAGACAGATGCACAAGGAAACACCCTTTCCTATAATCAGGGAAACGGGAACAGGGGCCAGCCCCAGGCCCCGAACCAATACAAGCCAAAACAGGCTTATGGGGCAGTCAGTTTCATACCAACAAACAACAACCCCTTTCAGAACTTAGTCGAGCAACACCAGGAAGTGCAGGACTGGACCTCAGTTCTGCCACCCACACAGTATTAACCCCAGAAATGGGACCTCAGGTCTTACCCACTGGAGTGTTTGGACCACTCTATCCAAATGTGTTTGGCCTGATAGTCGGAAGAAGCAGTGCTACTATACAAGGACTACAATTTTTTCCTGGAGTTATAGACAATGATTATCAAGGTGAGATTAAGGTAATGGCCAAGGCAATACAGAATATAGTCACTATTCCTACAGGAAGGAGGATAGCTCAACTATTGTTACTTCCATTGATTCCTACTAATCACAAATATAAGAGTCCTAAGAGAGGGTATCAAGGCTTTGGTTCCTCTGATGCATACTGGGTACAGCCTATAGTTAAACAAAAACATATGATGACAATATTGCTAGATGGGAAGGCATTCTGAGGCTTGGTTGACACAGGAGCTGATGTGACAATCATCAAACAAAGTGATTGGCCCGCCACCTGGTCTCTGATCCCAACTTTAACCAATTTAAGGGGTATTGGCCAAAGCCAAAATCCACAGCAAAGCTCTAAGGTGCTGACATGGAAAGAAAAAGAAGGAAATACAGGCAATATACAACCCTATGTCATCCCGGGCCTTCCCATTAATCTCTGGGGCAGAGATCTATTATCCCAGTTGGGATTGATTATGTGCAGCCCTAATGAAGTAATCATGGGTCAAATGATAAACTTTGGATTTTCCACAGGAAAAGGATTAGGGAAAAGTGAAGATGAGATTATTCATCCTATTGAGATCCATGATAATTCTGGAAGAAGAGGCTTGGGGTATTTTTGATGGGGGCTATTGATTCAGCTGCACCCCTAGGGCATTGTGCCAATCCCATACCTGGAAGGGGGACTCACCTGTCTGGGTGGATCAGTGGTCCCTAAGCACCGAAAAGTTACAAGCTGCTCAATTGCTAGTGCAGGAGCAATTACAGGCAGGACATTTAGAAGACAGTAACTCTCCCTGGAATACCCCAATATTTGTTATTAGGAAAAGGTCAGGAAAGTGGAGATTGTTGCAAGACTTGAGGGCTGTTAATGCAACCATGATTCTGATGGGAGCCTTACAACCTTGGCTGCCCACACCAGTGGCCATACCTTTAGGCTATTATAAAATAGTTATAGATTTAAAAGACTTTCTCTTTACTATCCCCTTGCATCCTAATGATAGAAAGCGCTTTGCTTTTAGTGTTCCCGCTATAAACTTTAAAGAACCTATGAAAAGATATCAATGGAAGGTCTTGCCTCAGGGTATGGCTAACAGTCCTACCTTGTGCCAAAAGTTTGTGGATTCTGCCATAGAGGGTGTTAGAACCATGTGGAAGCAAATCTACATAATTCATTTCATGGATGATATTTTAATAGCAGGAAAAGATGGAAAACAGGTACTCCAGTGCTTTGATGATCTTAAAACAGCTTTACAGACTGCAGGGTTACAAATAGCACCAGAAAAGGTACAATTACAAGATCCATATACTTATTTAGGATTTCAGATTAATGGTCCACGTATTATTAACAGTAAGGCCACCTTGAGGACTGATTCCCTTAAGACACTTCATGATTTTCAAAAACTGTTGGGAGACATTAATTGGCTACGACCATATTTGAAACTTATGACAGGAGAGTTGAAACCTTTGTTTGACATTCTCAAAGGAGATTCTGACCCTAAGTCTGGCAGGGCTCTAACACAGGAGTGTAGAAAAGCCTTACAGAAGGTTGAGAGTGCTATTTCATCCCAATTTGTAACTCATATTAATTATTCTAAGCCTTTATATTTTCTTATTTTTAACACAAAATTAACTCCTACTGCAGTTTTTTGGCAGACTGCACCTATATTATGGGTTCATCTTCCCTCATCCCCTAAAAAAGTTCTTTATCCATACTATGCAGCTGTAGCAGATATGATTATATTAGGCAGAGATAACAGTCGAAAATATTTTGGAAAAGACCCTGATGTCATAGTACAACCCTATACAAGACATCAGGTTAATTGGCTTATGCAGAGTTCTGAAGTTTGGCCTATAGCATGTGCCTCATTTGGTGGTCAACTAGATAACCATTATCCGCCAGACAAATTAGTTCAATTTTGTAATCGCCATGCATTTGTTTTTCCATCTCGTACTGCACATGCACCTATAAAGGAAGCATTGCTAGTTTTCACTGATGGTTCCTCATCAGGAACAGCTGCTTATGCCTTTAAGGATCAAATAATTTCCTTTGCTACATCATCTGTGTCAGCTCAACTGGTTGAATTACATGCTGTTATTGCTGTGTTTCAAGCATTTCCAAATCAAACCATTAATATTTACACAGATAGCTCATATATAGCTCAATCTATCCCTCTGCTAGAAACTGCTGCACAAATAAAGCATTCCTCAGAAGCAGCCGATTTATTTTTACAGTGCCAACAATTAATTTTGAAAAGAAAGTGTAAATTCTTTATAGGACACCTGAGAGCCCACACTGGGCTACCAGGTCCTCTCACTGAAGGAAACACCAAGGCAGATCTAGCCACTCGTGTAGCCGCAGTGACTTTATCAGATCCGCCATCTAACTTGGATCAGGCCATAAAAGCTCATGAATTACATCACCTAAATTCTAAAACTTTAAAAGTCATGTTTAAAATTACCAGGGAACAAGCTAGACAAATTGTCTAACAACGTCAATCGTGTGTTACATGTCTACCAGTTCCTCATTTGGGTGTGAATCCAAAGGGACTGATACCAAACAGTCTCTGGCAAATGAATGTTACCCATTATAATGAATTTGGTAATCAAAAATATATACATGTATGTATAGATACATACAGTGGTTTCATTTACGCAACATTACAAACTGGAGAAGAAAGCAAACATGTGATCAATCATATGCTTGCTACAATTGCTGTATTGGGTGTGCCAAAACAGATCAAGACTGACAATGGCCCAGGTTATACAAGCTCCAGTTTCCACCAATTTTGTGAAAAATTGGGAATACTACATAAAACAGGTATTCCATATAATCCACAGGGCCAAGGTATGGTAGAAAGGGCACATCAAACTATTAAATGTCAATTTGAAAAAATTAAAAATGGGGAATGGTATCCTACCAAGGGATCCCCTAGGAATATCCTTCATCACACGCTCTTTATTTTAAATTTTTTAACTTTGGATTCTGAAAGGAAAATCTGCTGCAGATAGATTCTGGCATCCTAATACTAAAAAGAATTTTGCAACAGTCCTCTGGAAAGACCCATTAACTGGAACCTGGAATGGGCCAGATCCAGTGCTTATCTGGGGAAGAGGATCTGTTTGCATATATTCCCAAACAGCAGATGCCGCACAATGGCTGCCAGAGAGACTGATCAAACAAATAGATAATAATAATAAATCCAGGGAGGAGAAACCCCCTGAGAAGCGTATTTTTTCTTTACAGGAAACGTGAAGATGCTTCACTGGAGCAGATCAACCAGTATACCTGACTTGGGAAGTTCTCAGTGCAGAAGAAGACATCACCACCCATGCCTCCAGGGTGGCTCTATTAGACTCTTGGTTCCCTGATTTGTGATTTAGTGGTACATTGTTTAAACCCAAGAGAGAATCCATTACCATAGTTACTATAGTTGTGTTTTAGGTTTGAGATTGATTGGGGCAGGAATAGGGATTTTTCTTATTTGTTTTGTTAAGATCAAAGCTATGATCAATTCTGTACTTATATAGATTAGATTTAGAAAATAGTGTTACAGAATAGAAGAGGCTTATAGTTTTTACTCCTCCAACAGAGGAAGTTATGTGCTACCCTTAAAAAGAGTGTTGCTTTTGCATTAACCATTCAGGCATTGCTAAGTCTCTTGTCTCTCGGGTTCATGCTGCTCATGAACTCAACTGATGGCTTTTGTACGACAACAGATAGATGTTATTCAAATGAAACCCATACAGGTCCATTATTACAGGCTGGAAGTGGGGGACTAAAACCTCTGTCATCAAGACTGACGAGGATTAACCCTTAACTTATGCGCTAAGCCGGATAGTCAATGATGGGTAAGAGAACACTTCAAGACCCTTGCCCCTAATTGGGAGGCCTCACCATCCTAAGACAGGAGCTCAACCAATGCTGTTGAGTATCCAGAGACGGGAAAGAGAGGCTGGGGTCCTTTGTTCCAACCTAAGGCAGGCACGGTTTCCGTAAGTTTTCCCAGCCTTCCCTTTTGAAAACAAATTTAAAAAGGGGGACCTGTTGGGAGCCGACTCCTAGCTGAAAGCAGCTATCATCTTTACAGCCATCTCAAGCCATATACCCTCACAAGAGACTTGTTTCAACAGCCTGCAATAGCTCAGCACACTCTGATAAACATCTTGTTACACTGTTTAGTGCCCCCAGCTGCAAGGTGCTCCTGGTATCCATGGCTACAAGGCATGTGACATAGTGGCTTCAGTTCAGCTTGTCCACGAGGGCAAGTCACGTGGTAAAGGGTATAAATACCCAGGATTTCCTTTCTATTGAGAGAGGTAGAAGGTAGAAGGTAGGAGGTGTCAGGAGACTGAAGGAGTGAGGAGAATATAGAAGAAGAGAGGAGAATAAAGAAGAGACTTGAAGAGACTCCACCGGACTCTGTCTTGTATTTATCTTTTGCGTCTCTCGCCCCTTTTTCCCCCTTCCTCCTTCCCCACTCTCTCTCTTGCTAGACCCTGACCTGGACCGGAGCAGCAGGACCAGCCAGCCTTTACAAAGTAGCAGAACCTGACGGCCGTTACAAAAGAAACGGCCGTTACAAACCTCTATGCAATCAGGTTTGCTTCATGAGGGACTCAGATGTGGACAATTTGGGTCCTCCCCCTGTGGTACCTTGTAATGCACCCCTTGCAGGTACCCACGCTGTGTTCATGCCATGCAAAACAGCGTGCATAGATCTGTGTTCTATACAGCTCCTAAAGGAGATATGTCAACACAAGGCTCAGCCATGTCTCTATCAGCCAGAACAAGTCTGTGATAATATATTTGTAGAGGTTTGGATGTCAAGGAGTCAATTTGTTTTATAAAGCCAGTGCATCTGTTAAAGGCCCAAGGGCTGAAAGTCAAAAGTAGGAGCCTGACCACAGGACCCAGGATGGAAGGGAGAAGGGTGGTAAGCCAAGGAGAGACAGAGAACCAGTTTCTAAGCCACCCTTCTTCTTGTACTCGTTGTTTCTTCTAATTTCTCTCTGATCTTGGCTATATTATCTCTAACTACCTTGGTATGGTCAGTGTAAAAACATCATTCCTCCTTGAGGGCCGCACAGAGTCCCTTGCTGAAGGAAAAGCAGATTGAGCTCTCTGCGTTTTGGGGGGACCAATTCAGACAGCGAAATGAGGGATTTTTTCAAATAGTGATGCCAATCTCTAGCTGTTTGATGTCCTTGTCAATGGCCCCTCAAAGTTATGAGTAGTAGAAGTCCTGAGGCTGGCATCAGAATTAGAAAATCCAATAGCAAGCACCACAGATGGTTCAGTTTTACCTGGAAAGAAAAGTAGAAGGGAATTCTCAGGGAGATCTCTCTTCCCTGGATGTCAATTGTTATTTATCTTATCTATAATTGGGTTTGGCTTTGTGGAAGTATCTATTTGTTTCATTAATCTTTCTGCAGCCATCTAGCCGTGCCTTATTTGGTATCAAACAGATATATCAATCCTCAGCTCCATATGAGAACTGGATCTGGGTCATTCCATTCAAAGGATAAAAGGTCCTTCCACATAACTGTGGCACAGTTTTTATTGGTCTCAGGATGCCAGAGGCGATCAGCAGCAGATTTGCCATGAGTGTCCAGATTTAGAAAATTGAGAACAAACAAGACACGATGAAGAATATTTCTAGGGGACCCCTTCTTGATGTATAACTCCCCTTTTTTTGTTTTTCAAAAGCCAATTTTTTAGTGTTCCTTGTAAAACCAGGGCAAAAGCACCAGTAGTTGCTCCTCTCACATTCAGAGAGTTATGGAGATATTATTTTAAAGTACCATAATATCTGTTTCACAATATCTTGTCTTTGAGGATTATAAGGAATGTCAGTAATACGGGTAATATTAAATTGCCAACAAAACATCTCAAATGTCTGACTGCAATAGCCAGTTCCATCTATTTTAAGCATAGAAAGATAATGTAGGCAATAACTAATTACATTTTTAGTTGTTTCTCCTGTTAAAGCAGTTGTAACTAGAAAAGCCTGAAAAGGTTTCAAGCCACATGTACATGTTTTAATTTTCCAGAATCAGAAATGAGTAACATCCACTTGTCATAATTGATTAAGTATAAGTCCTCAAGCATTAACACCATTATGAAAAAATTGATGACACTGGAAACAAGCTTTTGCAATTTGACTTGTAACTCTCTAGAAATACCAAATTATTGTCTCAAGCTATTATTATTAAACATATGTAACAATCACTAAGCAATAACACACCCCTTTGGAGCAGATCTCTGCAGATCCATGAAGATGCACTATCCTGTGGTGATGCTATATAGACAAATAGATGACTTCTTAAGTCTTAATAATGATCTTATACGAATTCCTAAAATTATAGCAATGATTATTAAGCTCTTTTATAACTTGAATGCTATATTAGGCCCTTCTCTGATAGTCAAAACTGCAATGAGAACTCTGCCAGTCTCCCAAGTGTCATCAGTCAATTGCTCTTAGACAGCAACCAGACTTTTTTCTACTCAGAGCACATTCTAAGAGGTCGTAAAACAATTAGCCAAAGGTCATTAAAAGAGAACCAAGGATTTTCTATAAGTGCCAGGACAGAAGATGAAACATTGCCTGGGCCTATCTATACCAAACTTCACAAATAAACATTCTCTGTTGCATACTTCTATTTCAATTTATGATTTGACCCTTAGTGTGAACTTGTGATGAACCCTGCAACATGTATTCTGAAAGATGTATAATCACTGAGGACAAAGAGATGAGAGGCAGATACAATGGAGAGATAGAATAGAATTTTTCACCTGTCCCTACTTAGAGTAGCATATAGAATAGAAGTTTTCCCTTTTCCCAGACAGAATAGAAGTTTTCCCTTTCTCCATTCAGGAACCCCCCCCCCATTTCTCCCCCTAGATAGCTTTCATAGGAAACTTTTCACATGCAGCAACAAATTCTACAATAACTTCTCTAAGTGTTCTCTCCTCCTGTGACCTCAGACTAGCAGGCATAAGTCAGGGCCCAGCAGTTCCTGCTGAGACAGATCAAAGGCTGTAATCCTTGCCTGATTTTAGGATGAGGTGCTAACTAAGTGGCAAAAACTGCTGTTTCTGGCCTCAGAAGATCACAGAAAGCAGGCCAGCCACAGTGGTGTAGTAACTTAGACAAATAAACTTTTCTTATATAGCAACTCTAAATATCTCCCAAAACAAGGTCCTAACCCCTGCTGATGCTTTTCCCCCTCTGTTGCCTCAAGAAGAACAGACAAGAGGAAAGAAGAAGAAAGAAAGAAAGAATCTGCCTGGTATTTAAATTTGTTGTTGCATTTTCCTGAGGTCCAGGCAACCTAGTATGAGCTCTTAAATGTCTTATAAAGTTAAGGGAAAGTACATGTTTCTTAAATTAAGCTGTATTTGCAAAATTTGAGAATTAGCAACATCTAAATAAGGAATAATTTCAAGATTCCACTTCCCTTCCACCCCTGTCTGGTCCTTTGGGCTGGGGCAGACACAGAGTTGGTCTGCTCCTGTCCTGTGGAGATACTGAACCCTGAGTCATCCTAGAGGAGCCACTGCACTCCGAGCAGCCGGTAAGAACTCCATCGCACTCCCTAAGCCCCAGAGATACATCTGGGAGCCAGGGACATTCAGGACAGAGCAGCTACCCAAACCCTGCCCCTCCGGAATTCCACTTCCCTTCCGCCCCTGCCTGGTCCTTTGGGCTGGGGCAGAAACAGAGTAGGTCTGCTCCTGTCCTGTGGAGATACTGAATCCTGAGTCATCGAGGAGCCACTGCACTCAGAGCAGCTGGAGCCACTGCTCTCAGAGCAGAAGGATTTCCAGATCCAAGAGGTGGCCTGAGTCCCAGGAGTTCTTCCACCCAGGAGATTAGGAGCATAAGACCACAGAGACATCTGGACTCTGAGGAGCTCTGAAACAAGCAAGATAACTGGAAATACAGACTCCAGTCTTACACAGTGAGGGCAGGTAACACTAGAGTTAACCAGATGGTGAAAGGCAAGGGCAAGAATATAAGCAACAGAAACCAAAGTTTCTTGGCATCATCAGTACCCAGTTCTCCCAATATAGCAAGCCCTGGACACCCCAAAACACCTGAAAAGAAGGATTCAGAATTAAAATCACTTCACATGATGATGATAGAGGATTACAAGAAGGAATTAAGTAACTCCCTTAAAGAAATACAGGAGAGTACAAGTAAACAGGTAGAAGCCCTTAAAGAAGAATCACAGAAATCCCTTAAAGAAATGCAAGAAAACACAAAGAAGGAATTAAACAAAAACATTCAGGATCTGAAAATGGAAATAGAAACAATAAAGAAAGCTCAAAGGGAGACAACCATGGAGATAGAAAACCTAGGAAAGAGATCAGGAGTCATAAACGCAAGCATCACCAACTGAATACAAGAGATAGAAGAGAGAATCTCAAATACAGAAGATACGGTGGAAAATATTGACACAGTTGTCAAAGAAAATGTAAAATGCAAAAACATCCTAACTCAAAACATCCAGGAAATCCAGGACACAATGAGAAGACCAAAGCTAAGGATAATAGGTATAGATGAGAATGAAGATTCCCAACTTAAAGGGCCAGTAAATATCTTCAACAAAATTATTGAGGAAAACTTCCCTAACCTAAAGAACAAGATGCCCATAAACATACAAGAAGCCTACAGAACACCAAATAGACTAGACCAGAAAAGAAATACCTCCCGTCACATAATAATCAAAACATCAGATGCACAAAACAAAGAAAAAATACTAAAAGCAGTAAGGGAAAAAGGTCAAGTAACATATAAAGGCAGACCTATAAGAATTACACCAGACTTCTCACCAGAGACTATAAAAGCCAGAAGAGCCTGGACTGACATCATACAGACCCTAAGAGAACACAATTGCCAGCCCAGATTACTATACCCAGCAAAACTCTCAATCACTATAGATGGTGAAACCAAGATATTCCATGACAAAACCAAATTTGCACAGTATCTTCTCACAAACCCAGTACTTCAAAGGATAACTGATAGAAAACGCCAACACAAGGAGGGAAACTACAACCTAGAAAAAGCAAGGAAGTAATCTTCCAACAACCCCAAAAGAAGATAACTATACAAACATAATTCTACCTCTAATAACAAAAATAACAGGAAGCCACAATCATTTTTCCTTAATATCTCTTAACATCAATGGTCTCAATTCCCCAATAAAAAGATGCAGACTATCAGACTGGATACACAAACAAGACCCAGAATTTTGCTGCATACAGGAAACACAGCTCAGTGACAAAGACAGACACTACTTCAGAATAAAAAGGTGGAAAACAATTTTCAAAGCCAATGGTCCCAAGAAACAAGCTGGATTAGCCATTATAATAGCAAAAAAAAAATCGACTTTCATCCAAAATTAATCAAAAAAGATAAGGAAGGACACTTCATACTCATCAAAGGAAAAATCTACCAAGGTGAACTCTCAATTCTGAACATCTATGCTCCAAATGCAAGGGCACCTACATACATAAAAGAAACTTTACTAAAGCTCAAAACACACATTACACCTCACACAATAATAGTGGGGGATTTCAACACCCCACTCTTAGCAATTGACAGATCATGGAAACAGAAACTAAACCAAGACACTTTGACATTAACAGAAGTTATGAACCAAATGGACTTAACAGACATCTATAGAACATTTCATCCTAAAACAAAAGAATATACTTTTTTCTCAGCACCTCATGGTACCTTCTCCAAAATAGACCATATAATTGGTCACAAAACAGGCCTCTACAGATACAAAAAGATTGAAATAATCCCTTGCATCCTATCAGATCACCACGGACTAAGATTGATCTTTAATAATGACAAAACCAATGGAAAACCGACGTGCACATGGAAACTGAACAACTCTCTACTCAATGATGACTTGGTCAAGAAAGAAATAAAGAAAGAAATTAAAGACTTTTTAGAATTCAATGAAAATGAGGACACATTATTCCAAAACTTGAGGGACTCCATGAAGGCAGTGCTAAGAGGAAAACTCATAGCTCTAAGTGCCTACAAAAAGAAACTGGAAAGAGCACACACTAACAACTTGACTGTAAAACTAAAAGCTCTAGAACAAAAAGAAGCAAATACACCCAGGAGGAGTAGAAGGCAGGAAATAATCAAACTCAGTGCTGAAATCAACCAAATAGAAACAGAAGGAACAATACAAAATATCAATAAAACCAGGAGCTGGTTCTTTGAGAAAATCAACAAGATAGATAAACCGTTAGCCAGAGTAACCAGAGGGCACAGAGACAGTATCCAAATTAATAAAATCTGAACTGAAAAGTGAGACATAACAACAGAAACTGAAGAAATTCAAAAAAATCATCAGATCCTACTACAAAGGCCTATACTCAACAAAACTGGAAAACCTGGATGAAATGGACAATTTCCTCGACAGATACCAGGTACCGAAGTTAAACCAGAAACAGATAAACCATCTAAATAGTCCCATAACCCCTCAGGAAATAGCAGCAGTCATTAAAACTCTCCCCACTAAAAAAAGCCCAGGACCAGATGGTTTTAGTGCTGAATTCTATTAGACCTTCAAGGAAGACCTAATACCAATTCTCTTCAAACTATTCCACAAAATAGAAACAGAAGGAACACTACCCAATTCGTTCTATGAAGCTACAATTACACTCATACCCAAACCCCACAAGGACCCGACAAAGAAAGAGAACTTCAGACAAATCTCCCTTATGAACATCGATGCAAAAATACTCAATGAAATTCTAGCAAACCGAATCCAAGACCACAGGAAAACAATCATCCATCATGATCAAGTAGGTTTTATCCCAGGAATGCAGGGATGGTTCAATATTCGGAAATCCATCAATGTAATCCACTATATAAACAAACTCAAAGAAAAAAAAAACACATGATCATCTCACTAGATGCCGAGAAAGCATTTGACAAAATTCAACATCCCTTCATGATAAAAGTCTTGGAAAGGTCAGGAATTCAAGGCCCCTACCTAAACATAGTAAAAGCAATTTACAGCAAAGCATTAGCCAACATCAAGCTAAATGGAGCGAAACTTGAAGCAATCCCACTAAGATCAGGAACTAGACAAGGCTGCCCACTCTCCCCCTACCTATTCAATATAGTACTGGATGTCCTAGCCAGAGCAATTAGACAACAAAAAGAAGTCAAAGGGATACAAATAGGAAAGGAAGAAGTCAAAATATCACTATTTGCAGATGATATGATAGTGTACATAAGAGACCCCCAAACGTCCACCAGAGAACTCCTAAACCTGATAAACAACTTCAGCGAAGTGGCTGGTTATAAAATCAACTCAAACAAATCAGTAGCCTTCCTCTACATGAAAAATAAACAGACTGAAAAAGAAATTAGGGAAATGACACCCTTCACAATAGTTGCAAACAATTTAAAATACCTTGGTGTGAATCTAACCAAGGAAGTGAAAGACCTGTATGACAAGAACTTCAAGTCTCTGAAGAAAGAAATTGAAGAAGATCTCCGAAGATGGAAAGATCTCCCATGCTCATGGATTGGCAGGATTAATATA
>NW_021620942.1:0-1413 GCF_004785775.1 Grammomys surdaster
AAGTACCTGCTCAACCATGACCCAGGATACACTTATGCAGTCCCACATCTCCTCCCTTTACTTTTTTAAAAAAGGGGGGGTTACTGTGAAAATTTTGGATGAGGAAGTCGAAAGAAAGCACTATGTAGGCCAGAGGTATTAGCATAATTATGTCACAGGGTAAAGAGGAGTGGGGTGGGGGGTAGGGAAGGTAAGGGATCATTGAATCAATTGAATTTAGGTGATACAGTTTGAGGGTAGTAATATCTGACTAATCTAGATAGACATTATGTTTTCCTCACTAACATGTAACTTTAGTTATTTGACTTTGGCAAAAGAGTTCATTTGTAGCTGGAAGGTCTGAATCTGTCCACAGGACTCAGCATCTCTGGATCTTGGCATGTGTCTCTGGATCTCAGCATGTCTCTGGAATCTGCAGTCAGGCGGTGTGGCTGTTAGAAGACAGCACGGCATCCTAGGCAGGTTCCAGGAGCCTCTATAAGTCTCTGTTGGGCTTGTGGGAGCAGCTGTAGAATAATCACAACAGAGAAGCGGCACCCCAGCAGGGGGATGTCTGTAAAGGGGTAGCAAGCATTAGGCTACTTGGGATCAGGTACTTCATGGTGTGTTGTTGAGATCGGTTCCATGGAGAGGGTCTTGGCGGGTGCCAGCGGAGGTACTCTTGGAGCTGGCTTTGTCCGGATCCTCTACCATCTGTAGGGAATGATGTAGGCCCATGCGTGGGCACACACGGGCGTGAATCTCTGTTGTGTTGTGTGTCCGTGTGTCTGCCGTGACGCAGTAGGCCAACAGGGCAGGAGCACACGGGATCTTGGCTGAGTTTATTCCCTGCGACACCAGGTGAGCGTGGCGGGGCCCCGCCCAGCATGGGGAGTTTTTACTCAGGGTCCACGGGGGCGGGGGCGCAGAGCTCTTGGGGCATGTGGGCTCGCTTCAGACAACCCACTGCCAAGAAAATGAAAGGGGTTGGGGATCCCCTGTGCTCTGGGGCAGCCAGGGATCGATTGGTCTCAAGCCCTTGGCTCGGAGGGCTGAGACGGGGGCATGTGGGCTCACGTCGGACAGCCCATAGCCGAGAAAAGGAGAGGGCTAGGGGAAGAAGAAAGAGGCCCTAGCAGCACCCGTGGGAGACTGTACTTGGTTAGCAGACTCGGCGGCCTGGCCAGCTTGCTTGGAGATGTAGGTCCTCGTGGCTGGAACGCAGAGATCTTCTAAGTGAGAGATTAAACAGCTGTAGCTTTAGTCAGCATGGGAGAAGCGCGGAATCTTCACTGAGTAGATTCCTCACAGCACTGGACAAGTAGGGCGGGAAGCTCGGCTGTGTTCTGTAGCAGAAGCTTGCGCCGCTGTGGCGGGTCCCACATCAGGGAGGCCCCAGTAACACGAGGAAGTCCTTGGTTCCAAAAAGATTTA
>NW_021620943.1:0-4557 GCF_004785775.1 Grammomys surdaster
GATTTACCATTATCCACGAATGGTGAATATTGATTATTCATGTTGATTTATTTCTGACTTACTACTATCTATGACTGATGACTATCGATATTTCAGCTTTATTTATTTCTGATTTCCTATTACCTTTGACTTATGACTATTGGTTATTCATATTAATTTCTTTCTAATTTAGTATTATCCACAAACTGTGAATATTGATTATTCATGTTCATTTATTTCTAACTTACTATTATATATGACTGATGACTAATGATATTTCAGCTTTATACATTTTTGATTTACTATGACCTATGACTGATGAGTATTGATATATCAGCTTTATTATTTCTGGACTACTATTCAATATGCCTGATGATTATTGAAAATTCATGTTCATTTATATCTGATTCACTATTATCCACGAATGCTGAATATTGATTATTCCTGTTCATTTATTTCTGACTTACTATTATCTAAGACTGATGACTACTGAAATTTCAGCACTATTTTTTCCTGATTTACTATTAACTATGACTTATGACTATTGATTACTCATGTTCATTTTTTTTCACATTTGCCATTATCCACGAATGGTGAATATTTACTATTCATATTCTTTTATTACTGATGTACTATTATCCACCTATCGTGAATATTGATTTTTCTTTTTCATTTGTTTCTGACTTACTATTATCTATGAATGATGACTATTGATACTGCAGCGTTATTTATTTTTGAATTCACATGAACTATGACAGATGATTATTGTTTATTCATGTTCATTTTTTTCAGATTTACCATTATCCACGAATGGTGAATATTGATTATTGATATTCATTTATTTCTGACTTACTACTATCTATGACTGATGACTATTGATATTACAGCTTTTTTTATTTCTGATTTCCTATTATCTATGACTGATGACTGTTGATTATTCATGTTAATTTATTTCTGATTTAGTATTATCCATGAATTATGAATATTTTTTATTCATGTTCACGTATTTCTGACTTACTATTATCTGTGACTGATGACTATTGATACTTCAGCTTTATTTATTTCGGATTTCCGATTAACTATGACTGATGACTATTGATTATTCATGTTCATTTATTTCTGATTTAACATTTTCCACGAATGGTGAATATTGATTATTCATGTTAATTTATTTCTGCTTTACTATTATCCACGAATTCTGAATAATGATTATACATGTTCATTTATTTCAGACTTACTATTATCTATGAATGATGACTATTGATAATTCAGCTTTATTTTTTTCTGGTTTACAATTAACTATGACTCATGACTATTGACTATTCATATTCATTTATATCTGATTTACTATTATCCACGATCGTGAATATTGATTATTCCTGTTCATTTATTTCTGACTTACTATTATCTATGACTGATGAGTATTGATATTTTAGCTTTATTTATTTCTGATTGCATATTAACTATGACTGATGACTATTGATTATTCATATTCATTTATTTCTGAATTTCTATTATCCATGAATGGTGAATATTGATTATTCCTGTTCATTTATTTCTGACATACTCTTATCTAGGTCTGATGTCTATTTTTATTTCAGCATTATTTATTTCTGATTTCGTATTAACTAGGATATATGACTGTTGATTATTCATGTTCATTTATTTCTGAAATCAAAGAAAATTACCGAAAAGGAGAAAATTGTATTGAAATTTCAAAAAAAAAATTGAAAATTGATAAGGAGACCATTTGATTTGTAAAGGAATGTGATTTGAAACAGTTTATCCTAATAAAATTGAACATATACTTGGCAAAAAATTCATAAAATTGAAAACACTGTGGAAAAAACTAGTGAAAAATTCAGGAAAAATAGTGAAAATTTGAAGGAAAATTAAACAGCCAATGATAAACTATAATCAAATGGAAGAGAAATCAAAGAAAATTACGAAAAATTAATAAATTGTATTGAAATTTCATAAAAAAACAGAAAATTGATAAGTTGAACATTTGACTTGTAAGGGAATGTGATTTAAAAGAGTTTTTCCTGATAAAATTGAACATTTACTTGGCAATAAACTCATTATACTAAAATCACTGAGGAAAAAACTGGTCAAAAATTCAGTATAGATAATGAAAACTTGAAGACAAATTACAAAGCTATTAATAAATTATCATGAAATGGAAGAGTAATCAAAGAAAATTAGGAAAAAAGAAAATTTTGCACTGAAAATTGATAAAATATAGAAAATTGATGAGGACAACAATTGATTTGTAAAGGAATGTGATTTAAAACAATTTTTCCTGATAAATTTGAATATTTACTTGGCAAAAAATTCATGTATTTGAAAACACTGTGGAAAAAACTGGTGAAAAATTCATGAAAAATACTGAAAATTTGAATAAAAATTACAAAGTCAAAAAACATTAAAATCAAACAAAAGAGAAACCAAAGAAAAATTATGAAAAAATAGACATTTGTTTTGAAACTTTATGAAAAATAAAAAATTGATAAAGAGAACATTTGATATGTAAAGGAATGTGATTTAAAACATTTTTTCTTGATAAAATTGAACATTTACATTGAGAAAAATTCATAAAACTGAAAAATGTGTTGAGAAAACTAGTGAATAGTTCACGAAAAATAGTGAAAACTTGAAGAAAAATTAAAAGCTAATAATAAATTATATTCAAACAAAAGAGATATAAAAGTACATTATGAAAAAAGAGAACTTTGTATTGAAAATTCACAAAAAAATTAAAAATTGATAGGGAGAATATTTGATTTGTAAAGGAATGTGATTTAAAACTGTATTTCCTGAGAAAATTGACAATTTACATGGCAAAAAATGCATAAAACTGTAAACATTGTGGAAAAATCAAACAAAAGAGATATCAAAGAAATTTATGAAAAAGGGGAAATTTGATTTAAAATTCAGAAAAGATGGAAAATTGATAAGGAGACCATTTGATTTGTAAAGGAATGTGATTTAAAACAGTTTTTCCTGAGAAAATGGAACATTTACATGGCAAAAAATTCATAAAACTGATAACACTGTTGAAAAATCAAACAAACGATATATCAAAGAAATTTATCAAAAAGGAGAAATTTTGATTTAAAATACAGAAAAGATAGAAAATTGATAAGGAGGCCATTTGATTTGTAAAGGAATGTGACTTAAAACAGTTTTTCCTGATAAAATTGAACATTTACTTGGCAAAAAATTCATAAAATTGAAATCACTGTGAAAACACTAGTGAAAAATTCAGGAAAAATAGTGAAAACTTGAAGAAAAATTAAAAAGCCAATGATAAACTATAATCAAACGGAAGAGAAATCAAAGAAAGTTATGAACATGTTGATATTTTATTGAACATTCATAAAAAATAGAAAATTGATAAGGAGACCATTTTATTTGTAAAGGAATGTGATTTAAAACAGTTTTCCTGAGAAAATTGAATTTACTAGGCAAAAAATTCATAAAACTGATAACACTGTGGAAAAACCAAACAAAAGAGATATGAAAGATATTTATGAAAAAGGAAATATTTGATTTAAAATTCAGAAAAGATAGAAAATTGATAAGGAGACCATTTGATTTGTAAAGGAATGTGACTTGAAACAGTTTTTCCTAATAAAATTGAACATTTACTAGGCCAATAATTCTTAAAACTGATAACACTGTGGAAAAATCAAACAAAAGAGATATCAAAGAAATTTATGAAAAAGGAAAAATTTTGATTTAAAATTCAGAAAAGATAGAAAATTGATAAGGAGGCCATTTGATTTGTAAAGGAATGTGACTTAAAACAGTTTTTCCTAATAAAATTGAAGATTTACTTGGCAAAAAATTCATAAAATTGAAAACACTGTGAAAAAGCTACTGAAAAATACAGGAAAAATAGTGAAAACCTGAAGAAAAATTAAAAAGCCAATGATAAACTATAATCAAACGGAAGAGAAATCAAAGAAAGTTATGAACATGGAGATATTTGTATTCAACTTTCATAAAACATTGAAAATTGATAAGGAGACCATTTTATTTGTAAAGGAATGTGATTTAAAACAGTTTTTCCTGATAAAATTGAACATTTACTTGGCAAAAAATTCATAAAACTAAAAACACTGTGGAAAAATCAAACAAAAGAGATATGAAAGATATTTATGAAAAAGGAGAACTTTCGATTTACAATACAGAAAAGATAGAAAATTGATAAGGAGACCATTTGATTTGTAAAGGAATGTGACTTAAAACAGTTTTTCCTAATAAAATTGAAGATTTACTTGGCAAAAAATTCATAATATTGAAAACACTGTGAAAAAGCTAGTCAAAAATTCAGGAAAAATAGGGAAAACTTGAAGAAAAACTATAAAGTCAATGATAAACTATAATCAAACGGAAAATAATTCAAAGAAAGATATGATCCTGGCGATATTTGTTTTGAATATTCATAAAAATAGAAAATTGATAAGGAGACCATTTTATTTGTAAAGTAATGTGATTTAAAACAGTTTTTCCTGAGAAAATGGAGCATTTACATGGCAAAAAATTCATAAAACTGATAACACTGTGGAAAAA
>NW_021620944.1:0-1644 GCF_004785775.1 Grammomys surdaster
ATTAAATAAAGATATTGACAGTATTGGTTTTTAAATAAAGATATTGATAGAATAGTTTATTAAATAAAGAAATGACAGAATTGGTTTTTAAATAAAGATATTGACACAATTGCTTATTACAGAATTGATTATTAAATAATGATATTGGCAGAAATCGTTTTTAAATAAAATATTGACAGAATTGGTTTTTTTTTAAACAATTTAACTTTATTAAGTCATGACTTCAGCCCTTACACTGATTTGTTTTTTTTTTTTTAAAAATATCAGTTTAGAATATTATTGAAAGCGAATATGCACAATAAATAGAAAATGGCCTGTGCAGTGCTGGAGACATATTAACTACCTATCTGTTGCCTACAGCAGCAGACAAAATTCTGACAACACAATCAGCATTTGAAAGTGCAAAGCACCTGGGGGAAGTTTCAAATGTCTAGAAAAGTAGCTCAGAGCTCTGGACCACTCACCAAATAAAACAAAAAATGAAAAACAAAACAACAACACACAAAAAAAACCCCACTCAGTATATCTGGGAAGCAACTTCCCAACAACACTGAATTATCTACTGCTACCCATAAGAACAATTTAAAATACCCAAAGTGCTAAGACTTCATTAGCAGTACTTTAAATCAAAGTTTTAATGTTAAATATATGATTACTCAAATACCCTAAGCCGTATGGCATGCCCAATAACAATAAGTTACAAATACTCTGAACCTAATAACTTAAACATGATATGGTAAATGTAACACACATTGTATCTCAGCTAACCTTTCATGTAAGGTGAGAATTAAAAGACTTGTTCATCTGTGTACTCAAATGAGGAATGTGGTATCCTGGCAACAGTGATGACATCCATTATTACAAAGGCAGAAGGAGCCTAGAAATGTACATGTTACTTAAGAGTTACACTTGATTGAAGAAATAATTCTACGTACAAATGGGTCCATATTCAATGTGCAAATTTTCAATGGAGCAGGCTTAGAATGAAGGCAGGTTTAACAAATGCTTTCTGGCTTCTCAATGGATGGCGAAAGGACTACCTGAAAGTGAACAAACTAGCCAAGAGTAGGTGGAGGCAGCTCTTATTTTCCTCTTAGGTGTGGTGAACTTCATGAAGCATTAATTCCCGAGGAATGTTTGTCTCTGGACCATAGAGTTTACATGCTCTTCTTTCAAAGGCCGCTACCATTTGTTTCACGACTTCATCGAAGAACAATGTAGCGAGCTGAGAGTGCAGAAGGGAGCGGAATTCAAAAGAAATTGAAAAATCCAAGGTACAAGTTCTTGGATAGCCAGGAAGACCTGGGCTAAAACGCCAAATAGTCTCCAAATGATTGAAAAGTTTCCCATCAGTACAAGATGCCTTTACCAAATGCGGTTTTACCAAGGTTACTATTGATGTGTATCACTCCAAAACAGGTGGAAACCCAATTTCTAATCGGGTTTTACAATATCCAGATCTCCTCGATATTATATCTGATTTTTTACACCAAGGGACGAAATGCTTATAATCCTCCATTCCTGATACAACATCATACATTTCTTGCATTGAGTACCCTATAATTCTTCTCTCTGAATACTCCTTTCGTTTATTTACTAATGGTGCAGTGATTCTGAAGAAGGTTCTTGCACAGATCTCTTTTG
>NW_021620945.1:0-3317 GCF_004785775.1 Grammomys surdaster
TAATAATTAAACTAAAAATTAAACAATATAAATATTGTGATTTTCTCACAAACATTTAAAACTTTCATCTAATTCCACATTAAGGTATGCCTTAGTTAGGGTTTGATTACTGTAAAGAGACACATGACCAAGGCTAGTCTTATAAAGGACAACATTTAATTAGGGTTGGCTTATATGTTCAGAGATTCAGTCCATTATCATCAAGGCCAGAGGCATGGCAGCATGCAGGCAGACATGGTTCTGGAGCAGCTGAGAATTCAAAGTCTTGACCCAAGGGCAGACAGGAGAAGACTGGCAAAGCCTACCCCCACAGTGATACACTTCATTCAACAAGATTACATATATTCCAACAAGAATACACACTCTCTGTGGGTCAAGTATTCAAACACATGAGTCTGTGGAGGCCAAACCTATTCAAACCACTACAAGTTATGAGAGACAAAGAATTAGTGAGTGAGAGTTATGTGAAATCCAGAAAAATAAAGAAGTGAGGCAGCATAAGGAGAAGTGAGGGAGAGACTATTATAAAGAAAAGGTGCTAGAGAGAAGTCTGAAGAGAGGGAAGAGAAGTGGTGCTTTAAGAAAGTTTCATAATGAATAAAGAAAGAGACCATGATCACCAGGGTGACTGAACAGAAGAGGACATTTTCATAGATCCCCAAGGCATAATTTTAATGCACTGCCTTTGTTTCATGCCCAGAGACCAGACATTTATTTAAGAAGTACGTTTTAGATTTCCCTTGCACCTCTATAATACTAGTTACTTGGCAAGCCATTCTTCTCTGATATTTTATTAAAAGGCTCATCTTCAAATGTTCAGAGATGCCTTGAAAAAAAAGAAATGAAAAACTCTCTAATAATCCACATGGAGAGAAATTTGCTGAGTTGCTGAGGCTACATCTAAAATATTAACTTAGGGAAAGAATAAAATCATCCTTGATAGGACTGTGGCCTCTGTGCTAGGGCTGCCTGTTACAAGATGTCCTTGACCTGACTCCTCAAGTGCCTCTCCATGCTTTTTCACTTTTTGATGAGTTGATTAGTACTCATTTTCAAATTGACAGGATTTAGAACCTCAGTGGAAACACACGTTGGCTGTACCTATAAGTGTGTTTCCAAAGAGGTTTAACTGAAGAGATAAAATGTGACCTGAATGTGGGTGACAACATCTGCACTAAGTTCCACACTGAGTAAGAAGGAAGAAGAGCTGGGGTAACACCTGTAACTCTAGCACTCTGGATAAGAGCAGAAGGATGTGGAACTTAAGGTCACCCTTGGCAACACAGTGGGGTTGAGGCCAGCTTGGGCTGTATGAGACACAAGACAGAGATGGAGAGGGACAAATTGAACACCAACATTCATCTTTCTCACTGAAGACATGGTGAAGACAGTGACTTCACACTCCTGCAGCCACGATTTTCTGAGGAAATGACCATATCCCCCTGTTAAGTGGCAGCACATCCTTCTTTAAGCTGTTTCTGCCAGGTATTTTGTTACAGTAATGAGAAGAGTAGCTAATATTAGCAGAGCAGAGAGCTAAGGATGGACAAGAGGAGGGGAAGACAGTGTCCCCTAATCTCACTGACAATACATGTTCTAGCATCAGCATTCCTGAAAGTGGTGGAGGTATTGGTTTAAAACAATGGTTGGCAACCCATAAGTCACAACCTCTTTGCCTCAGTGGGATGGGAGGAGGTGGGGTATCAAATGACCCTTTCACAGGAGTTACCTAAAACCACTGGAAAAAAAAACACAGATCTTTACATTTTGATTCATAACTGTAGCAAAATTACAGATTTATCAACTTGCCATGCAGCTAGTATTTTAGAGGTATAATTACAGTTGAAGTAGCAAATATATATACATATACATACATATATATATGTGTATGTATATGTATATATATTTGGGGGTGGGTCACCACAACATGAGAAACAATATTAAAGGGTCACAGCTTTAGGAAGGTTGAGAACCTGGCTCACTCTTACTGACTTCTCAAGCAATGACAATAGTGAGTTACTGCTTTCCCCACCAGCTGTGTGTGGGACAAACAGAAGTCTGAACATACAAGGCTTGTAGAAACACAGGCTACATTGCAGTTCTATAATACAATGGTTTTCCCTTGAAGAATTGAGATTTTCCTGCCCATGTGGTTTCCCTAGGTTAAGGCTACTTTCAGGGCTGTGTCTGTCTGTCTCGGCTGAAGCCTAAGGTATTTGTCAGTGCAGATGATGATGATGACTACTGGAAGTCATGTGCCCAGACACTTGGAGCCAGAGCCATTTTGTGTCACAAAAAGAGGTTGTCACACCCAATCCCTTAAAAACAAATAAATGAATAAATCACATGCATGAAACTTAAGAATGTTGAGGAACTCATAAGGGCTCAAGCTTTGCAGCACTCAAACTAAATAAACACAAGTAACTGAATTCTGCAAAAAGCCACCCGAGTTCTGCTAATGTGAGACCCTAACTGCCGTATCCATTTTATGTTTTGGTTACGGTCTGTTTTCCATGGATCTCATGCATGTGGACTCTCGTCCACTCTAGATGCCATAACCTTAGCCTGTGTTTGCTTCCTGTGGTCTGTGTTTGATCGTTTGCTTTTCACATTGTTTTTCTAGATGTTTACTGAAATAATAAAAGAATGAAATGATAAGCACAGGACCCATGGAGGTCACCAGGCTAAAGTCAAAAGTACAAGTCTAAAGGAGACACTGTAGCTTTTGAAAATTCAAATTGCTCAGTAAATTCCAGGGATTCCAGTCATGTCTCTTGCCTAGATTTTAGCAGCTGAGAACTGTGAGACTGTTTGGCCTGGCATCTTTTAGTTTATTGAAAAAATGTGTTACATGGAACAACTCTAAAATTTAGGGTAAATCTAGCTCTCTCAGCTGCAGGAAAGAATCTCAGTGCTGTGTGACAACCTGATGAAGTCATGTCCTCAGGAACACAGAAGATTAACCTATGGACAGGAAGACTATTTTCTATGGACATCAGTAGTATATCCAAGTCTAAAAGGCATCAGTGTTAGGATAATGCTGGGTCTTGTCTGTCATACAGAAAATATACACTAGTCTCGAACTTGGTAGATTTAACTAATAACTGTAAATGTTGAGTTCACCTCCTCAGATAAAGGCATGAGATGAGAACTATACCCAAGCTATGTGACTACATGGCTTGGCCTAAGCCCAGAACACTTCTCTGTTCTAAATATCCCTAGGCCTAGGCCTGGAACCTTCTAGCCTCCATACAGTCTAATCTTCCAAGTTGACTGATTCAATCTAGTTTCTCTTGGCTGCTCACTGAATTGCTCTG
>NW_021620946.1:0-10166 GCF_004785775.1 Grammomys surdaster
AGGTGTTAGCACATGTGTTAAGGCTCTTATAATTGTCAAGATAAAAATATGTTGTTTCTTCTACACTATTTAATGTAAGTTGCATTGGTTGTATACTTTACAATTGTGTTTGTGTTTTGAAATCCAGCATATCACAGCCCTTCTATACTTAGAGAAGGGAGGAAATGTCGAGGGCAGCCCTGATTACACACTGAAGGCCTAAAATCAGCCATAGGCCTAAAATCAGCAATAGGCCTGTCATACATGTATACTAACACCAAGTCTTGGGTCTCAGTGGAAAAACATTGAAACAGATGGCTATAAGCTAATGTCAACAGGCAGCTTTTGTCGAAATTTATAACCCTGAGTTGTCATAGACCTTGTAAATAAGTAGCCTTGGCAGACAATAACAACTTAGATAAGGACAAGCAAGTCATAGGCAGAGTCATAGTGAATTGTCCCCTGAACCTTCACCTAGCTGATACCCGGTTCTGAAGATATCTGTATTCCCCCTGAACACCCACACTCCAGTGTCATTCCCTTCCCCACATCCTGCCTTTCTGTGTTTATAACCCCTGTGTGAATTAATTACGATGTGAGAAAAAAATATTTCTATCTGATAAACTGCTTTATACAAAAAGAATAAAACCATAATGTAAAAAAAAAAAAAGAAAGAAAGAAAGAAATCCGGCATATGAGTTATGGAGGTCTATCAACCAGATTTTTTTTTTTTAGTGCCCTGAGTATCACAGAACGTTGGTATTCAAAAATAGCCTCGAAGTACTGGAGGGAATGAGTCAGGCTTCAAGTAGAAACAAGAAGGTGGGCTTGATTATTGCTGGTATAACACCTTTTAATTGCTAGCACCACTGCTTTTGCAATTGCTTTGACACAAGAAGTTAAGACAGCTACTTTTATTAATCATTTAACAAAAAATGTTACTGAAGTGTTAAATATATAAGAGGATTTAGATAGGCATTTGGAAAAATGGATAGATGCTCTTTATCTTATTCAAATTATTTGAAGGAGGTTCATAATTTAAAAGTAAAGACCCATCTCGAGTGTCATGCCAAATACCATTGAGTTTGTGTTAGTTCTACAATTTACAGTGGTAGTCACTGTAACTAGGAAAAAGTTTAAAGAGACTTACAGTGTATTTGGCATAATTCTAACACCTCTCTGGAGGTTTTAACTTTACATAGTGATCTTATGAATTTCAAGAATGCTGTTCTGCTAGGTGTTGATGCAATAGATACTGCTGACAAAATTACTCATGGCCTGAGGTCGGTATTTCTATTTTGGTCAAGTTTCAATAATGGCATATAGAGCTTGATCATGCTAGCCCTTTTGTCCTGGAAATTCATTTATTCCTGCCCACTGTGTTAAAGCTTTTCTTAAACAACATAAACGTGTTGGCAGCCAAAGTACATGGATTGAATCTGAAAATGAACCACCAGACAGAGTTATTAAATTAACAGTCTTGCAAGCCAAGGACAGGTAAGATTCTGCACAGAACCTTATTAACCTAAGACAGAAGTGCATTGTCTTTGATAATGCATATTCCATGATAGGTAAGGAAGGCATTCTTGTCAGAAGGACCTAAGACAGGCACAGTCTTGTCAATGAAATAAAAAATGAGGAAAGGTGGAGAGCATTTTGGGCTGCTTGGCAGAAATATGACATTTGCCAAGACAAGGAAGTAGGCTTCAGGCAGGAATCTGACATTAGGCCAGAGCAAAGAAGTAACTTCAGGCAAGCAATCTAAATCTTAGACCAGAACAAAGAATTAATTTCAGGCAGGGAACTAAATATTAGTTTAGAACAAGGAAGTAGGCTTCAGACATGAAAATGGCTTTGGGCTAGGATAGGGAAGTTGGCTCAGACATTTTGGTCATCCTGATAAGCCCTTGGAAACGGTGATCATGGGAGTGCTCATGGAATTTTGTGAACATTTTGCTTTGCTTGTTCTTTGAGTAAAAGAACAACCTAGAACTAGACCTGAATACTAGCATGTAATTCAAACGGTATAAAAGCAAATAGGAGGAGGGGGGATGGATAGGGGGCTCTAGAAAGGGGAAATATGGAAAGGAGATGACATCTGAAATGCAAATAAATAAAATATCCAATAAAAAATGAAAGAAAAATCAGTGGATACTAGTCATAAAATACAGAGTAGCCATGCTACACTCCACAGACCTAAAGATGCTGGATAAAAAAGAGGTCACAAGAAAGAATTTTTCAGTCACACTTAGAAGGAGGAGTAGAATGGTCACAGAAGTTAGATAGCTGGAGAGAATTGGATGGGTGAGGTGATTGGGAAGGGATTAGGGTTTGGCTTTGAGTGTCAGGAATGAAAGCAGTGTTGGGAGTGGATGACCATGAGAATGAATGAAAATTTACAACTGGCAATGGATGGGGACATAGGGGGGCATTTCCAGGAACAGACAGAAATCTGGGTCAGTGAAGATATCCAAGAATCAATGGGGTGTCCTTAGCTGTGATTCACATCTTTGTACATATGAACCATGGGTGAGGCTGTTGTGGATTTTTCCAATGCTATATGTGTTAATTCAATTCTCCAAATCACATAGGAATCTGCACATCCATATGCTGTGTGTCCCTGCAACCAGTTGGCTGTAATTGGTAAATAAAGTTACCAGAGGCCAATGGCTAAGCAGAGAGACCGGGGCGGTGTGTGTGTGTGTGTGTGTGTGTGTGTGTGTGTGTGTGTGCTGTAGTTATCCTGGGCAAAGCACTAACCTCAGGAGGAAGTTTTAGAATCACTATTACAGGGACGTAGAAAGATTAGGCTTCACAGATGGAGAAGGCAGAAAGCATGACCATGTGAAGACGTGAAGGAGCCTTGAGAGTAGAGTGAGAGAGGGCACACAAGTGGGTGCAGGTGACTAAGTTAGAATATAGATTTTAGTAAGTAATCCTTTAGGAATATCAGAAGGAAGAGTATGTTAGCTTCAAGAAGCTTTGGAAGTGCCCAACCATTGAGCTGTTTAAGGCGTATTTAAAATAAGCCAGCATGTGTGTGACTATCATTCATGAATCCAAAGCATTTGGGCAGGTGTAGAAGATGTATACACACATGCTGTCAGCATATAACCAATTAATAAATTACCAGAACAGATGGCACTCAATGTGTTAGGTTTGTACTCACTTTTTAAAAAAGTAATTGCAGATCCCAAATTGAAAACATACACCATGATGTGAGATTAGGAGGGGGTAGGGAAGAATTGGTTTCTTAGAAGAGCTGAGTCAAACCATATGGTTCCTCCCTTAGCTGTGCAGGTTCTGAACTAGAACAAAGGTGCACAGCAGATGGAGGGGATTTACCCCCAGACTCTTATCAAAGGCCTCTGGCAGCCCTAGAGAGTTTGAACTGAGAGATTCTAGGAATCCACACTGTCCAAACCATCAAGCTGCTAAGAAGAGAAACAGAGGTAAATGGTAGAGGCCACTCCCCTTCTACAAGCAGCTATTCAAAAGATAGAGATGAATGAAATTTGATTTAATTGTTTTTAAGGATAGAAGGGAGTATAATGGTAATTGTTTAAGTGTTTTTAAGTATAAATAGAACAAGGAAACCCAGGTCTTTGATCTCCAATGTAGGAAACAGAACTGAGGCACAGAGATCTATAGAATGAATGAGAAAAATGCATTAAAAGAATGCTTAAAAAGAAATTTGAAAACGTCTATGCCAGGGCAGCACTTGGTTTCTTTGAATGTGGTCTGCATGGACATTCTGGGATTGCTTAGCCTGGTATGACAAATTTAGAGCCTGGTAATAGGCTAATGCAGTTTGTAGAAGGGAATGTAATTGATGTTAAATAAATAGTAAAGGACAGATGTTGGGAGCCTACTCTGAGCAGAAAGTGGCTATCATCTTTGCAGCCATCTTGAGCCATATACCCTGAAAAGAGACTTGTTTTCAACAGCCTACAACAGCTGAACACACTCTGATAATTATCTTGATATACCCATGATTTCCTTTCAATCAAGGCCAGGCGGTAGTGGCACACGCCTTTAATCCCAGCACTTGAGAGATTCAAGGTGAGACTCAAGGTGAGACTTGAGGAGAGATATATAAGGAGAGACTCCGTCTCCAGACCAGACTCCCTGTCTTGTCTCCATTCTTCACTACTGTGTCCCCACTCTCTCTCTCTTGCTAGGCCCTGACCCGCAGACCGGAGCAGCAGAACGGACTGTTACAGGCAGGAAGTTAAGCAAGAAAGGATATTAATCTCCATAGTAGGGAAAATTTAAGTATACATAGATGAATAAATAAATTGAGGCTTTTGATCTTAGAGCAGGAAATAAGGAGAATAACCTTATCTCATACAGTAGAAACTTAGGCCTTGATCTAGTATAAGAACCAGACAGAAGACATTTAAGAACCACTGTCTACAAACATAATGATATTTGTTTAGACTGATTTAATTCCTTTGAATTGTTTTAATTATCAAAATGTCCTTGGTTATAAGTTTGGTGGTTATGACATTAAAAATCCTCCGAAAAAGGGTGAGATATTCCTTGACAAAACAAAATTTAAGTAATGTCTTTCTGCAACTCCAGCCTCACAGAATGTATTAAAAGAAAAACTCTAATGAAAGGAAGGTAACCACATGTAAGAAATCTCAAGAAATAGATAGTCCCATACCAGTGAAAGCAAAGAAGAGCTGCACACACACACACACACGCGCACACACACAAGCAGTGCCACCACCATCAAAATAACAGGAACTAGCACTAGCAATCATTAGCCATTAATATCTCTAAACATCAATGAATTGAATTCCTGTAAAGGAGACCCAGGATAACAGAGTGCATACACAGGACCCATCATTCTTCTGTATCTGAGTAACACAACCCAGCAACAAATATAGACATTACCTCAGACTGAAGAGCTTAAAAAAATATTTTACAAGCAAATGGACTCAAGAAACAAGGTACAGGAGCCATTATACTATCTAATAAAATAGACTTTGAATCAAAACTAATCAAAAGAAATATGGAAGGACATTTACTACTAATCAAAGGAATAATCCACCAACAAATCTCAATTCTGAGTGTCTATGCCCCAGATTCAAAGGCACCTCATATTTAAAAAACAAATATCCCTAAACCTTAACCACATATTAAACTCTACACATTAGTAGTATGAGACTTCAGTACTCAACTCTGACCAACTGACAGGTCTTCAAGACAAAAATTAAACAGAGAAATTATAAAATTAATAGAGGTTATGAATCAATTGGATATAACAGATACCTAAAGAACATATCACCGAAACAAAAAGACTATAACTTCTTCTTTTCAGTATCTCATGGAACCTTCTCCAAGACTGACTATAAACCCTATCACAAAGCAAGCCATAACAAGACAATTGCAATAACTCCTTGTATCCTATCAGATGACCATGGATTAAAGCTGGACTTCAACCACAACAGAAAGCCCACATACTCACAGAAACTTGGTCAAGGAAGAAATAAAAAAAGAAATTCAAGACTTTCTACAATTCAATAAAATGAGGACACAACATACCTAAGCTTATTAGACACAATGAAAGCAGTGCTTAGAGGAACATTCATAGCAGTAAATGCCTTCAAAATTAGAGAATTCTTAATACTAACAAATAAAAAGTATACATGAAAGTACTAGAAGAAAAAAAAAAGAATATACATCTAAAGGATTAAGTGCCAGGAAATAAACTCAGAGCTGAAATCAATCATCTAGAAACAAAGAGAGCAATGTAAAAAATCAACAAAAACAATAGCTGGTTCATTGAGAAAAATCACAAAGAGAGAATAACCCACAGCCCAGTGGGAAAGGATGTGCCTACTTCCTCCACAGACATGAAGTATGAGGATATGATAAAACAAGAAGCAATTCCACTGGTACAAAACGAGATGCTTATATCCTAGAGCAGAAATACAAACATGAATAACCAAGGTCACATGCTTCTTCCTGAACTTAACAGCTCTATTGTAGCAGTCTCTAAGAACAACAATTTAGCTGAAGCATAAAACAAGACCTTTAAATTGGCAAATATGAATATGTTAAAGATTCTTTTAAAAGATATGAATAAGTGACAAAATTAAGACAGCAAAAACAACACACAGTTAAGTGAAATTGATAAAAAATAATTCAACATATGAAAGTAGAACTTAACAGAGAAATAGATTTACAAAGAAAGCGTCAAACTGATTTAAAACTCAAAATGAAAATCAACAGAATGAAGAGAAAAATTCATGTCTTGGAGACAAGATAGAAGAAATGGAAATCCCAAAGGAAATATTTATTCTTAAAAGAAAATTAAAAAGATTACATATCAATGCACAACTTATACAGTATCCAATATTTTTCTGTATGATTAGTTATCAAAAGGAGAAAATATAAATAACAAAACACAAAAGAAAATATCTCCTAATACAAATAAAAAGATGCTTAACAGGGTACAATAGTCATACAGGAAAACAATAGAGAGTTCCAGAAAAAGAACTCCCCATGATGTCTAACTACCAAAGCATAAAATTTGTACATTACAGAGAGTATTGTAAAATTGAAAGGTAAAAATACTCACTCACACATAAAGGCAGGCACATTAAAATGACACCTGACTTCTCAGTAATGGCCATGAGAGGCAGAGGACCTAGAAAGATCTTGTGCAAACTCTGAAACCTAGCACCCTCCTCAAATACCTATTCCAGAAGCATCAAAGACCTAAGACTAAGCACTGAAACACTTACATGTCTAGACAAAATGATAGGCAATGTCCTATAATATAGGTGTGTGAAATGACTTTCTGAATACGACTCCATTTGTACAGTATTTAAGTTCAACACTTGTCATGAGGAATTTCTAAAACCTAAAAATCTTTTGCATAGCCCAAAAAACAATCAGTGGACAACTACCAAGGGAGTTAGATCTTTTCTAGTGACACATGTGAGACAAGATTAATATACAAAATACAAAAATAACTCAGAAAACACAGAATAAACCATACAGAAATATATCCCATTCAAAAACAAGTCCAGGATCTGTACACAGAGAGCATACAGAAGAAAAAAATGAAAAGATTTATGTCAAGTCTTATTGCATTTTGTTACTGTGTGATTAGATGATACTTCTGAGATACCTGTCCTTTTTTGAAGGAAAATGAAAAAGCAGTGGATCTGGGGAAAGGGGAGGTGGAGGGTGAACTGGAGGAGTGGAGGGAGAACAGGTTCTTCTTGAATTGTATTAATGCAAGAAGATTAATAAAAAGAAAAGAGATAAAAGAAGAAGAAAATGGCTAACAAATTTCTCAAACAAGGACCTTGAATCCTAGTAATTAGAAAAATGTATATCAAAACGACTTTTGTGATTTCATGTGTCTTTCTCAACTTTGCGAAGATTAACAACCACCACCAATGCCAAAAGAATAGCAAAACCCTGAAAACAAATTCTGGAGAGAAGGGAAACCTCACAAGACTTTTATAATATTGCAAAATGGTACAGCCATCATGGAAATCTATGCATGGAATTCTCAATATGTCTAAAATAAATCTACTTCATGATGGAGCAGTACCATGCCTTGACATAGGTCGAAACGGTTGACATCTTATCCCATATACCCTTGCTCATCTATGTTCATTGCTGCTCTTTTCACAACAGAGAGCGAATGCAAAGAACAGGAATGTCCTTCAAGTGATGAGTGGATCATGAAAATGCCTGACATATACAATATGGAATACCACTCAACTATAAAGAAAAGTGAAATCATACAATATGGAATACCACTCAACTATAAAGAAAAGTGAAATCATAAGATTTTTGGGTAAATGGATGAACCAGTAAAGATCATACGCAGTGTAGTAACCCAGACCCATGAAGACAAACTTCACATGATCTCCCTTATTGGAGACTCCTAGCTCCAAGCCTTCCCAGGAGGGTCTATATGCTGGAGCAACTTCAGGAACCACAAAGGTAAATATAAACCATTTCCGGTGTAGTAGGGGGTATGAGCAACAGAAAGGAGAATAGCAGGATACAAATAATTTAACAGGAGAAATAGAAAAAAGTTGAGGGGGATGTACTTAGGGAAGTGGAGGGAGAAAAATACAAGAGGAACAATATTGAATTAGCAGTAAATATGCACGGGAAAGTCCTAAGGAATCATATTATTAAGTCCTCACCCAAAATAATATGTGTGTGTGTGTGTGTGTGTGTGTGTGTGTGTTTGTATACAATTCTATATATGAATGCATATATCCAAAACCAAAACCATCTAACAAATATAATAATACTAGACAAGAGAAGTACTCTTTGGAGTTGTTGGTCAAGATTGGCTGATAGAACTCAAGATATTGAGCACTTTTTCTATGGCACTTTGTTGTCCCCAAGAGGAAAATAATTCTAAATGGTGTATTTCACATTACAGGGCCCAAATGACTCTAAGATGGATCTATTCTGAAAATTTCTATCTGAGGACTAGCAGTCATTGTACCAGAAGTGGCCATGTAAACTTACAAAGAAGAAAATCAACCAACTGACCTAACCAACTATTATGTCTTTAGAAGGCGAAAGAAATTTATTCTCTTATCTTCATTTCTGAATAACAATCTGACTGACTAGGAGATGGCACAAAAGTTGAATGATATTATATTGCTTAATAAATGTAAAATAATTAACTTGTTATTGTGAAATCATTGATTGGATATTGTTTGTTTTGCCCCTCCCTTTTGAACTTTGATATTTACCAAACTTGATGATAGTAATACACTGAAATTCAATGTCATACACAACACTGTTAGTGACGGGTTTCCCAGAAGCACAACCATATCTGGAGCTTTAAGCTTTAGAACATGAGGTTCTCTACCATGTTGCTATTATTCAACATCTTCCTAACTGCATGGCTTTCTACTGCTAAAGGGGGAGGTAAGTGAAAACAGATTTGAAACATGCATATTCTAGCCAAATATTTTTAAATCCTGTATGTATCTGCATCTGTATATATATATATATATATATATATATATATATATATATGAATAGTTTAAATTTATTTAAACTTAATAAATAAATATTAATAGAAAATAAACTATATACTATTTTAGGTAAAAACAGAAAACATATTGATTGTAAAAATCAATTTATTTTTGGAAATAGTTTCTGATAAGCAAAAAAGAAGAAAATTGAATAAAAGGCGATTTTCTCTGTTCTCTAATTTGAAAATTATGGATCATGTCTTGGTTATAATTTGGAAAGGAAAAAGAAATACACCTTTTAAATGTGTAAATATTACATGTAACGATTAATTTTCAAAATGAAATTCCACCAAAATAAGTAGAGCCATTGAACAGGACAAAGTACCTGACAGACTCTAAATATATCTGAGTCCATGTGGGATTGATTTCATCTTCCCAAATTGGGTATGTCTTAACGTCATAATCATTAAAATGAGTAACTTTTCCTATTTCAAAGAAATTGTATTACATTGAATGAACATGTCTTTAATAAGAAGAAAGAATAATGTTATTTTGTAAGTGAGCCACCAGAATATTAACAATTCCCTCTTTTCTGATCTCTCCAATGTATGTAGAAAGTGGGAGATCATGTTACCACTGTGTTAACACTGTGTCTGAAGAGGATTTAACAACATTCCTCAGTGATTCATAAAGTCACCACATCCATGGATCAGCAAATAATGCCTTAAAGACAGAGTAGGATTCTAGGATTTAGTAACTGTCCCTGTCTGGTTTCATGAAGTCTGTATTTTGATATTTGTTGTTTGCTAATTTTTCCACATAATGTGGGTGATTTATGTAGCTCTTCAGTTCTCACATTGCTGTTGTTTTAGATACTCCCTTTCTCATTTTGTATCATTATTACAGAGATTTAAGCTCATTTTGTTATGCTATAACATTTCCCTTTGAATTGTCACAAGAAAGCTGTCTTCCAATGAGAGAAAAGTCCATCCTGGAAAATGACAGAAAATGTTCATTTTCAATTATTCTATACTTTTGTAATTTTGATATTATAATATAATTACATTGCTCTTATCCTTTCTTCTAAACTGTCCCATAGTCCCATCCTTGCTTTCTGACTCAGGCTATCTTTTTTTTTTCTCTAATTGTTACTGCATGTAATTCTCTCTCTCTCTCTCTCTCTCTCTCTCTCTCTCTCTCTCTCTCTCT
>NW_021620946.1:10176-15159 GCF_004785775.1 Grammomys surdaster
TCTCTCTCTCTCTCTCTCTCTCTCTCTCTCTCTCTCTCTCTCTCTCTTATTCTCACTTTCTCTGTCTCTACTTCTATCTCTATCTATATCACCTATATCTATATCTATGTTTATATCTATATCCTTAAATACTGTCAGCTTAGTCCATTGAATATGATTTGTAAATACAGTATGTCTGATATTCTGTACATTAGGGAGAACAATAGTCACACTTTTCCTTTTGAATGAATGAGTTTAAAAAGTATACAACAAGGAAAGAAAAATAAAACATTTAATGAGTAAATGGTAGATAAATCGATGATAGACAGACAGACTGAACAAATATAGACAGAAAACAAATGCAGAACATTAGTTCAGGTACTAAAATGTCCAACTCTGATTTTCTAGGGTAACTAACTTAGGGCAGCTATCTGGACTTCCTCTCTGAAATTCTTCTTGTATGATGCTTCTAAATAATAGAATAGAGAGTGAGAGAAGAGATCACATAATCAAACCAGATGCTATCAATTTCCAGCAGGAACTGACTAGAAAAGTTGAAACAATAGGCTGAAGTTTCTAGTTGTGTTTCCCACCCTCACCTCCTGTAGATAAGTTTGCTGTGACTCGTATTTCAGCTGTTTTTTTTTTCCTTTCCAGTAATCCAGATGGTGAACTCAGGCTAACTGCCTGAATATGCTTCCTCAGTTTCTGTGGAATATCTGTATACAAAGTTAATGATGTTACCTTTCTGTTATTTTTGTTTTTTATGTGGAAGCCTCATGCAATGGGACACAGCTCATCCTTTCAACCTCAGCTGGCTGCAATAAAATAGTTTGCCTCATTTATATCTTCAGGTTGTTATCAGCAGTAAATTTGATAATATTTTGTCATCTTTCTATCATCGATCTATCTATCTATCTATCTATCTATCTATCTATCATCTATCTATCTATTCATCTATCTATCTATCCATCTATCTATTCATCTTTCATCTATCTCTATATATCATCTATCTATTATAATCTATCATCTATTTCTATCTATCATCTATTTATCTATCTGTCATCTATCTTTCATCTATCTTTCTATCATCTCTATCATCTTGCAATTGTAAAAGAATCTTAATTCTTTTTTACTCTTTCATGGAAAAGAGATGCTTATCTTATGCAATATATGTTGATTACAAGTTTCCTCTTTCTTTATGCCTCCAAGTTCCTCCCTCCCTCCTCTCCCATCCAGACCCACTCCCTTTCTGTCCAAAATAGGGTAAGTTTCTAAGACAGAACAAGTAAACATTACTGTATAAAACATAAACTACCACATTGAATTTGGATAAGGGAGCTACAGAAGGAAATGAACCCAAGAGAACACACAAGAAGCAGAAAAGCATTTACTCATATACTTAGGAGTCCCTCAAAAATACTAAACTAACACTATAATATATACACAGAGGACATGGTATAGACCCATTCAGTGGCTATGCATGATGCTTCAGTCTCTAGAAGTTGCTATGACGTTTACTCTGTTGATTTGGAGAGCCTTGTTCTCCTGGGACCCTGTATCCTTTTGGGCTCTTTACATTCTTGCTACCTCTTCTGTCAGTTTTCCTGAATTCTGAGGGAAAGGGTTTGATGGATATACCCAATTTGGAGGCTAGTGTCCCAAGGTCTCCCTGTTGCACCAAACCTTTCTACCTGCCTCTTCTCTCTCTCTCTCCGTGTGTGTGTGTGTGTGTGTGTGTGTGTGTGTGTGTAATATGTGGCTGTTGGTATGTCTAATTGTTCACACCTGATGTACGAGGAAGCTACTCTTGTCATCACTGAATAAAGTGCTCATTGACCAGTATAGCAGAAAATAATTGGAAAAAAATTCATTCTTTTTCTCAAGAACAGTATTATTTGTTTCTACACTAGCTCTTTGGACTTTAGTCTCTGGTTCTCAATCACCCAACCAATATTGGGTATGGGATTCATCTCATGGTGTGGGCCTTATTTCAAATCAGATGTTGACTAGTTACACTAACAAGCTGAATGCCACCATTGCCCTGTCATATTTGACAGGCAGGATAGCATTTCTCATTAAAGGTTTGGGAACTGGGTTGGTGAATATGTTTCTGTTTTGGTAGCTTGAAGAATACTTCCCTCTACCGATATCCCTAGGACATCGGGATGAGAGATTTTTGAATCCACCAGCTTATCCTTTCCCTGTTCAATGAATTATGTCGGTGTTATCATGACAAATGGGAATTTGTCAGCTTGGAGAGAAGAAGCTATTGCCTTGGCAATAGCCTAGGGTTTTAAGAGATTTCTGTGACACGTATTTGTCCAATAACTTCATTAGATGTAAGCCAATCCTAGGACTGGAAGTTTTAAATGTTGACCAAAGGTGGCCAGTTGGCACTCCATGTTACCCATTACTTGGAAACTTCATTAGGATTACCTTCATATATTTAGAAAGATTATACTGCAATAAGTTTTCATACTCTCCCTTGAATGACCCTCAATTCTAGTTTTCTCTTCCTCTATTCTCTCCCCATAACCTCCTGTTTTTGTTGACTCTGCCACAAAATTCACCTGTATAACTTATTTTATTTCCCCTCCCAATGAGATTGATGTGTTCCCCTACTGCTTTCCTCTATGCTTAATTCCCATGGGCTTATGGATTACAGGATGATAATCATTTACTTTAAGACTAATGTTCACATATGAGTGAATACATAGCATATTTAGCTTTCAGGGTCTGCCAAAAATTATGTTAGAATTTAGATGGGAATTGCATTGAATCAGTATATTACCTTTGGTAGGATGCAAGTACTACCAATCCACGAGCATGGGAGTTTTTAATCAGTCATCTGCTATCTGATTCAATTTCTTTCTTAAAAAATTTAACAATTTTATCATATAAGCCTTTCACTTGCTTTATTAGAATTATCTCGATAGTTTACATTATTTAATGCTATTGTGAATGCTATTGTTTTCTTGACTTGTTCCTCAGTTCATTTATTATTTGCATATATGAAATTTGCTACTTTTCTGAATTAATTGTGTATACAGGTAAATTACTAAAAGTGTTTATCAGATATTCCCCAGTGCAATTTTTTGGATCACTTATGTATATGGTTATACAATCTAGGAAGAAAGATAGTATGCATTTTCTTCATTTGTCTTATCAATCTACTTAAGACTTCAAGTACTATATTGAATATATAGAGAAATCATGAACAGACTTATCTTGTTCCAGATTTTAGTGGAATTGCTGTCCCATGTAACTTGATGCTGACTATTGTTTTGTTGTAACTGAATTATGGTGATTTAGAGCCCTTTTGTCCCTAATCTCTCCAGAACTTTTATCTTGAAGGGATACTAGAATTTTGTCAACCACCTAATAAGATGATGATATGTTTTCTTTCTTTCAGTTTACTTTTATCGTTATTATAACTATTGATATATATGTTGAAACATTCTTGTCTCTCTAGAATTCAGCCTATTAAGGGAGGATGAACTTTTGGATGAGTTCTTGAATTTGGATTGTAAGTATTTTATTGAGTATATTTTAAAATGTATATTCATAAGGGAATTTGTTCTTTATTTCTCTTTATTTAATCTTTATGTGGTTTAAATGTTAGGATAACAGCTGTCAAATTAAATTAATTGAGCAAAGTTCCTTATGTTTTTATTTTCTAGAATAATATGAAGAGAGTATTGGTATTAACTCTTGCTTGAAAGAATGATAGAATTCTTCTTTAAAACCCTCTAATTTTGAGACAATTTTGATTGGGATATTTTAAATAATTGTTTCTATTTCCTTAGGGGTTATAAGTCTATTTAAATTGTTTGTCTTGTCATGATCTAAAATGAGGAAGTGGTACCTATTAAAAATTATCCATTTCTTTCAGATATTCCAGTTTGATGGAGTATAGGTTTTTAAAGTGGGACTTTATAATTCTCTGGAATTCCTTGATGTCTAGATTTTGGTCCTTTCATATCTGATTTTGTTAATTTGGATATCCTCTCTATACCCTTTAGATGAATTGACATATGGTTTGTAAATCTTATTACATTTTTAAGAAGCAACTCTGTTTCATTGATTCTTTGTATTGTTTTCTTTGTATTTATTTTATTGATTTCAGTACTGACTAAGAGGTCAGAAAATTATGAATAACAAAATTGTTTATTTCTTGCCAGTATTTCCTTTTTGCTTATTTCTTGCCAATTATTTTCCTTTTGGTGTGATTTTATCTTTCTGATCTAGAGCTTTCAGGTGTTTTGTTACATTTCTATATGATAACTCTCCAGATATTTTTTAATTAGGCACTTCATGCTGTAACCTTGCCTCTAAGCACCATTTTCATTGCGTTTATATTTTCATTGTATTCTAGAAAGTCTTTAAATGCTTCCTTAATTTCTGTCTTGAACACTTTTTCATTCAGGAGAGAGTTGTTCTGTTTCCATGAGTTTGTAAGCTTTCTGTTGTTTCTGCTGTTGATATCAGTTTTAATCAGTTATGTTCTCATAGGATGCTGGGTATTGTTTCAATTTTTTTCTATCTTCTAAGAATTGTTTTGTGATGAAGTATGTGATCAATTTGAGATGAAGTTCTGTGAAGTACTGAGAAGAAGGTATATTCTTTTGTGTTTGGGTGAAATGTCTGTAGATACCTGTCAAGTTCATTTGAGTCATAACATCTGTTAGTTCTATTCATTCACTGTTTAGTATTTGTCTGGAAAACCTGTCTAATGATGAAAATGAAGTACTGAAGTCTCCCACTATAAATCTGCAAGGGTCTAATTTATTTAATCATTAGTACTGTTTCCTTTACAAACCTAGGTGCCCTTGCATCATCATTTGTGGTATAGGTGTTAAAAATTGAAAGATCATCTTGGTAGTACTAGTAGCATTCTCTCTCTCTCTCTCTCTCTCTCTCTCTCTCTCTCTCTCTCTCTCTCTCTCTCTCTCTCTCATGTTTGTGTGTTTGCCTGCTGAGAATATTTATCCATGTCATATT
>NW_021620946.1:15169-37717 GCF_004785775.1 Grammomys surdaster
AATCTTCTTATTGGGAAAGAAAATATTTACAGGGTCAATCTGTAAAAGTCCTGTGTTACAATGGCTATCATCTTCCAAATGGTCAAGACACAATGACATGTACTGAGACTGGCTGGTCCCCTCCTCCCAAATGCATTACTATCAGTAAGTAACCAGCACTGAGATCACAAGATGCTCATGACTTTCCTTACCATTTGTACTAACTGTGGCGAATTGTCTCATTGTTTCCAGTGTGTACAAGTGAATACTGTAGATTCTTGATAAGTATATTGCAAAGTAAACACTCCTGGAAATAGTTAAGCTATAATACAAAATAATTGAGCAAACTTTTCTTTATTTTATAGTACTATGCAGTTTGAAATGACTTTGCCATTTTACTCAAAACTATATAAAAGTATAGTTTAAAATTGAACAAAATAGCCATACACATCATTCGTATATTCAAAAAGTAACATTTTATACAATGGCTAATTGACTTTGAATTCTCTATGATGTGCTACAGGAAAGATTCCTCTTGAATAGTGGGCATGGTCCAGGTTTGATGTTCTTTTCCAATCTTTGTACCAATATATATTTATGTTGTGTCAATTTCTTCATGTTGAGTATTCTTGTAAATGTCTCTGTTTTGTCTCATTTTATTAATTTTAAAATAAATATCTATAAGATGTTACAACATCATAGTGTTGATGTACATTCCTTTTAATACCACTTGTATATTTTAAATATAACCCTAGTTCAATTTGTAGTTTACTATTTTTCAAATGCAGGTTTTTCCAACTTTTACTTTAGCATTTGTTTTGCTGCAAAGTGAAGATTTCTAAAAAATAATCCTTTAGTTATACACGTCCCAGATGTGACCCTGGTTTTTTTTTTTTTTTGCTTCATATTGACATCTTTCTTTACATAGACTTGATTGCCATTATCTTGCATTTTCAGAATGATTTTCAATTATTATATAATAATGAGTACTTTTATGACTGTGATACATATTTAAAAGTATAATCTGTTTTTGAATGCTCATCAATTGCCTTTTATTATACCATTTTGCTGATGAGAAACTTTTCTTACCTTCAATTTTTTAGATACTTGTCCTTTCTTTAATCTCCAAGAATTTTTATCTTCATTTATTTAAGATTTTTTATTGGACATTTTGTTTATTTACAATACAAATGCCAACCCCTTTCCCCATTTACGCTCCCTACAAACCCCTATCAAATCTGCCCTCCTCCTTTATGATTTTATACCATTTTGATTACATGCATGTTTTAAGTTCAGTTCTTGGTTGAGGGTCTAGCACCACAATAGGTGCAAATTGTCAAGGAACAAGCGAAACAATAAACACAAGTAGTCAAAGTAAAAGCAAAGCATTAAACCCAATTACTTGAACACTCCCGTGATTCCTGTTTCTAAGGGCTTATCAGGATGACCAAAGTATCTGAACCTACTTCCTTATCATAGCCCAAAGTCATTTTTGTGTCTGAAGCCTACTTCCTCATTGTAGTCTAAGACTTAGATTCCTGCCTGAAATTACTCCTTTGCTCTACCCTAATGTTAGATTCCTGCCTGAAACCTACCTCCTGTCCTTGGCCAATATCATACTCCAGCCAAGCGGCACATTTCCTTATCCTTGGCTCATGTGAGATTCTTGCCAAGCAACCCCAAAGGCTCTCTGCCTTTCTTATTTCAATAACAAGACTGAGCCAGTCTTAGGTCGTTCTGACAAGAATGCATTCCTTACTAGTCATGGAATATACATTATCAAGGGCATTTATATCTTAGGTTTATAAGGCTCAGTGAAGAATCTTACCTGTCCTTGGCTTGCAAACCTGTTAATTTAATAATTCTGTCTGGGAGTCCATTTTAAGGTTCAAGCGATGTACTTGCCTGCCAAAATGTTGATGTTGTTGAAGAAAAGCTTTAACACAATGGGCAGAAATAAACGTATTTCCAGGACAAAAAGGGCTAGCATGATCAACCTATATATGCCATTTTTTGTAGCTTGAACAAAATAGAAATACTGACCTCAGGTGATGGGTAATTTTATCTGCAGTATCTACCTCATCAACGTTCAGCAGAGCAGCATTCGTGAATTTCATTAGTTCTCTATGTTTCATTAAAACACCCCAAGACTTTTTAGAATTATGCCAAATACACTGCATGTTTCACTAAACTTCTTCCTAATTATAATGACTACCACTGCAAATTGTAGAACTAACATGAATCCAATAGTATTTGCCAACATTCAAGATGGATCCTTACCCATAAATTCTGAAGCTCCTTCAGTAATTTGAATAGGAAAAAGAGCATCAATCCGGTCTTCGAGATGCCTATCTAAGTCTGCTAATATATTCAATACTTTGGTAACATATTTTGCTAAATGATTAACAAAAGTATCTATCTTAACTTCTTGTGTCACAGCAATTGCAGAAGCAGTGGTGCTAGCAATTAATGTAATTAAAGCTGTTATGCCAGCAATAATCAAGCCCAGTACCTTCTTTCTTCTACTTAATGCCTGACTCATTTCTTCCAGTACTGGGAGGCTAATTTTATAATATCAAAGATCTTTGATACACAGGGCACTGAAACAAAAGCTGGTTGAGAGACCTCCATAACAGACATGCCAGATTTCAAAACACAAACACAATAAGAAGGTGTACAAGCAATGCAATTTACATTAAATACTGTAGAAGAAACAAAAGTATTAACTTGACAATTTAAAGAACCTTAAGACATGTGCTAACCCCTGTCTGAAATCTAGATCCTACCCCAACTTTATCTCTTGCTAACGTGACATCATTGTGAACTGCAGCTAATTTCCATATATGTCTCTGAAAGTCTCCAGAACCAGACTTCCAATTGGAGATTGTTATTTCCAATATTGGATTGATTTCTATGCCAGTTCATGATTGCGTCTGAATAATTGGTCACAGTTAAGAATAATAGAAGAGGCATTATAACTTCTTCTTTTGATTCTCTCTTCCACAAGGTCTAAAATCTTGAGGCAAGGCAGCTTGTCCCATCAGGGGTATAGGTTAGCAAAGTGGATTGGAAACCTATGTCCAATTCAACTTCCCAGTCACCATTGTCAGGGCACTCAGCAAGCTCATGCTCAGCATCATTGTTTGTCCGGGTATCAGCATGTCTCACCCATTGCTCTGGCAGCCACCATCCTCCTTCAACATCTTCCAGAAAAAAATGCCCTTTTCCCCATCTTTAATACTTGATATGGATCATACCTTATGCTAGTAATTGGAACCTTCTCTTTCACCTATGCATATGTATGTCTAGTTGTAGAGTACCAGAGTCACTCAGCAAAAAGTTCCTTGGCATTCAAATTTTTTAGAAAAATATTTTAAAATGAATAATAAAAGAATATAATTTAAATAAATTTATGGTGTACAGGAGTGTATCAACCCCTTTTTTAATTTATAAAGATATTTTTTAAAGTTACATGAGCCCATTTCACAGTCTCCTCTCCTTGAAAATTATAAGGAATCCCATATTATTGGTAATGTTAAATTGCTGCTGAAATGTCTCGACTGTTCGAGTGCTATAGCAAGTTCCATTACTTGTTTGTTTGTTTGTTTGTTCATTTTTCTGTTTTATAATTGGGTACTTTATCTATCTACATTTCAAATGTTATCCCCTTGCCCCATTCTCCACCAACCAAACCCCTTAACCCATCCTCCCTTCTCCCATTTCTATGAGGGTGTGCCCCCACCTCCCTCACACTCCCAACTGCCTTCTCTCAAATTTTCCCACGCTGGGGAATCCACCCTTCAAGGGACTAAGGCTGTCCTCTCCCACTGATGCCCTACAAGTCCATCCTCTTCCACAAATACAGCTAGAGACATGGTTCCCTCCATGTGTGTTCCCAGGCTAGCTATTAAGACCCAGGGAGCTCTGGTTTGTTGGCATTGTCACTCTCCCCATGGAGACAAAAGCCCCTTCAACTCCTTCATTCTTCTCTCTAACTCCTCCACTAGGAAACCGGTGGTCAGTTTTATGATTAGCTGTCAACATCTGCCTCTGTATATGTCAGCTCTGGCAGTGCCTCTCAGGAGACAGGTATATCAGGCTGTGTCAGCATTCACTTTCTGACATCCACAACAGTGTAACACATGGTGATTTCATTTAAGAGGGATTTCCAGGTGGGGCATTCTCTGCATGGTCTCTCTTCCAATTTCTGTACCACACATTGTCTCATATTTGCTCCTGTGAGTATTTTCTTACTCCTTTTAAGAAACCCAAAGCACCCAAACTTTGGTCTTTCTTTTTCTTGAACTTCATGTGGTCTGTGAGTTATGTATTGGGTATTGTGAGATTTGGGGCTAATATCCACTTATCAATGAGTACATATCATGTGTGTTCTTTTGTGATTGGGTTACCTCACTCAGGGTGATATTTTCTAGTTCCATCCATTTGCCTAAAAATTTCTCAAATTCATTGTTTTTAATAGCTGAGTAATACTCCATTGTGTAAATGTACAACATTTTCAGTATCCATTCCTCTGTTGAAGGACATCTGGGTTCTTTCCAGCTTCTGTCTATTATAAATTAGACTGCTATGAATGTAGGGGAGATGTGTCCTTGTTATGTCCTTGGAGCATATTTTGGGTATATGCCCGGGAGTGGTATCACTGGATCCACATTTTATGAGGATCTGACAGACTGATTTCCAGAGTGCTTTGACAAACTTAGAATCCCACAACATCCTTGCCAGCATCTGTAGTCAACTGAGTTTTTAATCTTAGCCATTCTGACTGGTGTGAGGTGGAATATCAAGATTGTTTTGCTTTGCATTTTCCTGATGACTAAAGATGTTGAACATTTCTTTAGGTGCTTCATGGTCATTTATATTCCTCAGTTGAAAATTCTTTGTTGAGCTCTGTACTCCACTTTTAATAGGGTTATTTTGTTGTCTGCAGTCTAATTTCTTGAGTTCCCTGTAAATTTTGGATATTAGTCCTCTATTAGATGTAGGATTGGTAAAAAATATTTTCCCAATCTGTTGGTGGCCATTTTGTCTTATTGACAGTGTCCCTTGCCTTACAGAAGCTTTGTAATTTTATAAAGTCCTATTTGTCAATTCTCGATCTTAGAGCATATGCCATTGGTGTCCTGTTTAGGAACTTTTCCTTTGTGCCCATGTATTTGAGGCTTTTCCCCACTTTCTCTTCTATTAGTTTCACTGTGCCAGGTTTTTTATGGAGGTCCTTGATCCACTTGGACTTGAGTTTTGTACAAGGAGATATTAATAGATAGATTTGCATTTTCCTACATGCTGACCTCCAGTTCAACCAGCACCACCTGTTGAAAATGTTGTGTTTTTCCACTGAATGGTTTTAGTTCCTTTGTCAAAGATCAAGTGACTATAGATATGTGGGTTCATTTCTGGGTCTATTATTCTATTCTGTTGATCTCCTTGCCTAACTCTGTACCAATATGATGCAGTTTTTATCACTATTGATCTAAAGTACAGCTTCAGTTCAGGGATGGTGATTCACCCAGATGTTCCTTTATTGCTCAGAATAGTTTTTGCTATCCTGGCTTTTTTTGTTATTCCAAATTAATTTGAGAATTGCTCATTCTATCAATGTGAAGAATTGAGTTGGAATTTTGACAGGGATTGCATTTACTATATTTAATCCTGCCAATCCATGAGGATGGGAGATCTTTCTATCTTCTGAGATCTTTGATTTCTTTCTTCAGGGATTTGAAGTTCTTGTCAAATCAGATCTGTCAGTTGCTTGGTTATATTCACATGAAGGTATTTTATATTATTTGTGACTATTTTGAAGGGAATTGTTTCCCTAATTTCTTTCTCAGCTTGCTTATCCTTTAGGTAGAGGAATGCTACTGATTTGTTTTAGTTAATTTTCTATCCAGCCACTTTGCTGGAGTTGTTTATCAAGGTTAGGTGTTCTATGGTGGAAGTTTTGTGATTACTTAAGTATACTATCATATCATCTGCAAATAGTGATATTTTGACTTCTTCATTTCCAATGTTAATTTCTTTGATCTCTATTTTTTGTCTAATTGTTCTCCCTGGGATTTTGAGTACTATATTGAATAGATAAGTAGAGATTGGGCGGCCTTGCTTAGTCCCTGATTTTAGTGGGTAGCTTCAACTTTCTCTCCATTTAGTTTGATGTTGGCTATTGGTTTGCTGTATATTATTTTTACTAAGTTTAATTATGGGCCTTGGATTCCTGTTCTTTCCAAGACTTTTACCATGAAGGGGTGTTGAATTTAGTCAAATGCTTTCTCAACATCTAGTGAGATGATCATGTGGTTGTTTTCTTTGAGATTGTTTATATAGTGGATTACATTGATGGATTTCTGTATATTATACCATCCTTGCCTTCCTGGCATAAAGCCTACTTGATGATGGTGGATGATTGCTTTGATGTTTTTTTTGATTCAGTTTGAGAGAATTTTATTCAGTATTTTTGCTTCAACATTCATAAGGGAGATTGATCTGAAGTTCTCCTTCATTGTTGGGTCTTTGCCTGGTTTAAGGATGTACATCATTGTGGCTTCATAAAACGAAATGCGTAGTGTTCCTTCTGTGTCTATTTTATGGAATAATTTATAGAAAATTGGTATTACGTCTTCTTGGAAAGTCTGACAGAATTCTGTACTAAAGCAATCTGGTCCTGGGCTTTTTTTCTTTTTTTGGTAGGGAGACTATTAATGACTGCTGCTATTTATTTAGTGGTTATAGGACTATTTAGATGGTTTCTGATCCTGATTTAACTTTGGTATCAGGTATCTGTTAGGAAATTGTTCATTTCATCCAGATTTTCCAGATTTTTGAGTATAGGCTTTTATAATAAGATCTGATAATGTTTTTGAATTTCCTAATTTTCTGTTGTTATGTTTCTCTTTTCAGTTCTTATGTTTATTAATTTGGATACCGTCTCTGTACCCTCTGGTTAGTTGGGCTAAAGGTTTATTTATCTTGTTGATTTTCCCAAAAAACAGCTCTAGGTTTTATTGATTCTTTATGTATTTCTTTTTGTTTTTACTTGGTTGATTTCAGCCCTGAATTTGATTATTTTCTGCTGTCTACTCCTCTTTGGTATATTTGCTTCTTTTTGTTCTAGAGCTTTCATATATGCTGTCAAGCTGCTAGATTGTGTACTCTTCAGTTTCTTTTTGTAGGCACTTAGAGCTATGAGTTTTCCTCTTAGCACTGCTTTCATTGTGTGCCACAAATTTTAGTATGATGTGTCCTCATTTTCATCAAATTCTAAAAATTCTTTAATTTCTTTCTTTATTTCTTCCTTGACCAAGTTATCATTGAGTAGAGCATTGTTCAGTTTCCATTTATATGTGTGCTTTCCATTGATTTTTATCAGTATTTAAGACCAGCCTTAAGCAGTGGTGATCTGATAGGATACATGGGATAATTCCAATCTTCTTGTTTCTGTTGAGGGCTGTTTTGTGACCAAGTATATGGTCAGTTTTTGAGAAGGTATCATGAAGTGGTAAGAATAAGGCATATTATTTTTCGATGAAATGTTCTATAAACTGCCAATACCATCTGGTTTATAACTTATCTTAGTTTTACTGTTTCTCTATTTAGTTTCTGTTTCCATGATCTAGCCATTGATGAGAGTGGGATATTGAAGTCTCCAACTATTATTGTGTGAGGTGCAATGTGTACTTTGAGCTTTAGTAAAGTTTCTTTTATGAATGTGGGTGCTTTTGCATTTGGTGCATTGATGTTCAGAATTAAGATTTCATCTTAGTTAATCTTCCTTTGATGAGTATGAAGTGTTCATTCTTATCTTTCTTGATAACTTCTAGTTGAAAGTTGATTTTATTTGATATTAGAATGGCTACTCCAGCTTGTTTCTTGGGACCATTTGCATGGAAAATTGTTATCCAGCCTTAAATTCTGAGGTAGTGTCTGTCTTTGTCACTGAAGTGTGTTTCCTGTATGCAGCAAAATGTTGGGTCCTGTTTACATATGCAGTCCATTAGTCTATGTCTTTTTATTAGAGAATTGAGTCCATTGATGTTAAGAGCTATTAAGGAGAAGTGATTGTCGCTTCCTGTTATTTTAGTTATTATAGCTGGAGTTATATTTGTGTGGCAATCTCCTTTTGGGTTTGTTGGAAGATTACTTTCTTGCTTTTTCTAGGGCATAATTTTCTTCCTTGTGTTTGTAGTTTCCCTATATTATCCTTTTTAGGTCTGGATTTGTGGAAAGATATTGTTGGACCATGACAGGATAACTTGGCTTCTGGTCAAACACTGGCTAGAGATGGCTGGAGACCCAGCAGCTATCCCTGCAAGGAACAGCATATGTTTTGCTGTCCTCTCAGACTTCAGGCTCCTGACAGGAACCTGAATACCTCCATTGATCAGCACCTTTCAGTTAAGTAGGGCAATGCCCCTACCAGCCCCTCCACAGGTAGAGGGCATGACTACAGGCTGCAGAGCCTCAAGGATTCTCCATATTAATGAGGTACCTACAATCCAGAGAGCGTAACCAATTAAGCATTCCTTCCCAGACCCTCCTCGTTACAAATAGTATTTAACCTCAGGCCTGCCCTGAGGACATGGGTGCAGCTACATTCTCTTTCTGCCATAACAATAAAGCTTTTAAAACCCTAGACTTCCTCTCATCTTTTGGACCCTCTGTGAAGAACCACAGAGGGAGCCTTCGATTTCCCATGTTGATGCTCTCTGTGTTCCAGCCATGGAGGCCTCCCAACTCAAGCAAGCTAGCTGAGCCAGCCTTGATTCAGCCACATGAGTTGCAGTGACCAAGAGTTTCTATCCCACAGGACACCTCTGGAGTGTCTCTTCCTTGCCCCTCTTGGTTACAGGGCAGGTCCAGCCTGTATGTCTCCAGTCTCAGTTCTTCTGTGGCTCCCAGCACTGTCTAGGAGTCCAAGGACAGAGACCACCAGTCTCCTGATCAGCTGGTTGGGCCCAGTGACCACCTACCCAGTAGCTCTGTCCCCACAGGACTTCAGGTTGAGACATCTGCACGCCAGGGCAGAGCCCCTTGGCTTTTAATAGTCCAGTGTCCACCTGACCCCACGTGGAGTGAACTCAGTCAAATTCCTGTGTTTCTGCTCTCTGAGCCCTGGTCCTTGCCGCGTGGGGCGGCAGAAATGAGGAATCCACTACTCAGCACAACAGAACCCATGACCACTCTTGAGCTACAGCCAAAGAATGTATTGTATAAATTTGGTTTTGTCATGGAATATCTTGGTTTCTCCATTTATGGTAATTGAGAGTTTTGCTGTCATTTGTGTTCTTTTAGGGTCTGTATAATATCTGTCCAGGATCTTCTGGCTTTTATAGTCTCTGGTGAGTAGTCTGGTGTAATTCTTATAGATTTGCCTTTATAAGTTACTTGACCTTTTTCCCTTATTGCTTTAATATTCTTTCTATGTTTTGTGCATTTGGTGTTTTGATTATTATGTTACTGGAAGAATTTCTTTTCTTATATAGTCATTTGCACTTCTCTAGGCTTCTTGTATTTCCATAGGCATCTCTTTCTTTAGGTTAAGGAAGTTTTCATCTATAATTTTGTTTAAGATATTTACTGGCCTTTAAGACGGGAATTTTCACTTTTTTTCTATACCTAGTATCCTTAGGCTTGGTCTTCTCATTTTGTCCTGGATTTCCTGGATGTTTTGGGTTAGGAGTTTTTTGCATTTTGTATTTTATTTGACAGTTGTGTCAATGTTTTCTATGGTATCTTCTGCACCTGAGATTCTCTCTTCTATCTCTTGTATTCTGTTGGTGATGCTTTCATCCATGACCCCTGATCTCTTTCCTAGGTTTTCTATCTCCTGGGTATTCTCCCTTTGTGATTTCTCTATTATTTCCACATCAATTTTACATCTTGAATCATTTTTTTCAATTTTTTTCACCTGTTTGGTTGTGTTTTCTTATAATTCTTTAAAAGCTTTTTGTGTTTTCTCTTGAGGGCTTATACTTATTTACATGTGTTCTACTGTATTTCTTTCAAGGAGTTATTTATGTCCTTCTTAAAGTCAAAGTCTTCAATCATCATCATGAGAAGTGACTTTAAAATTTAATCATGCTTTTCTGGTGTCATCAGGTATTCAGTACTTGCTATGGTGGGAAAACTAGGTTCTGATGATGCCAAGTAACCTTGGTTTTGTTTCTTATGTTCTTGTGCTTGCCTTTTTCCATCTGATTATTTCTAGTGCTAATTTCACTCACTATCTCTGACTGGAGCCTGTCTGTCCTGTTATCTTAGCTTTGTCATAACTCCTCAGAGTCCAGCTGTGTCTGTGATCCTGTGATCCTGAGACCCTGGTTGTGATAGCTCCTGGAAGTCAGGCTGCTTCTGGGCTCCTGAAATCCTGGCTTGCCCAAGCTCCTGTATTCTGTGATCCTATTATCCTATGTTCCTATGTGTTAGAGCTTCTGGGAGTCCAGCCTTCATGGGATTTTGGGGGGTTGGGTGAAAATCTGAAGCCTTAGGGCTGCTCTAGGCACAAGGCAGACATGAAGGGTCCTGGGCCACTGGCCTTGAGGGAGTTTGTGGGTCCCAGAAGGTTTCTAATTACTCTCTGTTTTGGGGGAGGAGGGGTTATGACTTACTCATCTATACTCTTGGGCAGTTTGGAACTCCTTGGAGACCAGCCTCCTCTGGGTTTTGGGGAGTTGGGTACAGAGCTTAAGGCTTAGAGCTGCTCCAGGTGCAGGTGCATAAAGGAAGTGTCCTGTGCCACTGGCCTTGATCTTACTTAATATTTTAAATGATTAAAACTATTGATCTATTTAAAACCTTTCCTGTGTTTTTATTTGATAGTATTTCTTTTAAAACTAGCATTGCTTATAGCCTTAATATTACACATTATTCCTAGGATTTTTGTTAATTGGGTTGAACTATATCAGTATATAATATTTTTAAAATGTTTCTGGTCTTTTTACTTTTTAAAGTCTTCTTCAGGTAAATTACTTTAGTTTTCTTTCTTCAAGTAGTTCAAGGTATTTTAAAACAACTGACAGCTCTATGCTCACATTCCAAGAACCTATCTATGAAAAAAATCATTTTTCTGCAGGAATCAGTTCACACATATTTAATGTTCCAGGTCAGTGACATTAACAAATGAATGTAATTATACGACTACAACAACCCCATTTAGAACTAGTCTTCTGAGGAATTTATCTTTTTCCCTTCTTCTTCAGCCTAAGTTAAATTTTACTATTCTAGGTATTAAAATTTCCCTTGGATACTGTTGTATTTTGTTTCTACTACATGATGTCAATAGATTAATACTTTGTGGGGTTTAACTGGATTGCTTTTGTGTTTGCTTGTTTTCATTCTAATATTTTTAATTTTTTTATCTTTATTTGTTATTTTCTCACGGAATACATCCTGACCACAGCCTCACCTCCCTCCATTCCTCCCAATGTCCTCCACTTCAATCTCCTCCATATAAGCTGTTCTCTATTTCCCCTCAGAGAAGAGCAGGCATCTGAGGGATATTAACTGAATACAGCATAACAGAATGCAGAAAGATTTCGTAGGAATCTGCATATGAAAGCTGGAGAAGGCAACCCAGTATTCAGAAAAGGGTCCCAAGAGCAGGCAATGAAGTCAGAGAGACCCCCCCCACTCCCACTGTTAGGAGTCTCACAAAATTCCCAAAATATGAAACCACAATTGTGAATACAGAGGATCTAGCACAGACCTATGCAGACTCCATGATTACCGCTTTAATCTCTATAAACCCTATGAGCCCTACTTAGTTTATTTTATGGACCAAGTTCTTCTGGTGTCCTCCAACCTTCTGGCTCCGGCAATCCTTACTTATCATCTTTTATTCTGGGTTGTCTTATCCTTGTCTATTGTTTGTCTGTATGTTTCTTCATCTATTTCCATTCAGTTGCTGGCCAAACCCTCTCGATGACTATTGGGCTAGTCACTAATCTATGTGTATAGCAGAATATTATTAGGAATCACTGGCTCTTTTTTTTTTTTTTTTGGTCAATCATGTTTAGTACCACCACCATTCTCTGAGGTATACAGCTTCCCATGCCTGGCCATCCAGGTATTGTGAGGTATGGACTCCCTTCATGGTGTGGTGGTTGATCACTCCCATAAGAACTGATTCACCATTGCCCTAGAATATCTTGCAGGCAGGAGAGATAGTGAGTCAAATGTTTTAATCCTGGGTTCAAATCCCAGTTCTTGCCAGTGGAAGATGTTACTGGTTGCAGAAGATGGCCTGTTCAGGCTCCATATTCTCCATTATGAGGAGACCTCCATAGAGTCACTTCATAAGTTCCAGGAAGTTTACACTGCAATATGTTTCCAAATTCCCCCTAAATGCCCAACTATTCCACTTGTCTCTCCATGTTCTCTCTCCTTCCCTCCTTCCCCACTTCCCTCCCTCCCTCCATCATATGATCCCTCCTGTTCCAATTCTGCCTTCCCCCAGTGCATACCCAAAATCTACTCTATATCTCCTTCCTGGGGAGATGCGTTTGTCCCTACGGCAGCCCTACTTATTACTTAGCCTTTCTGGGTCTCTAAATTGTAGCATATGATCCTTTACTTTACACTTAATATCCACTTATGATAAGTGAGTTCATACTATATTTGTGTTTCTGGGTCTGAGTTGCTGTACTTCAGATGATTTTTTCCTAGTTACATCTGTTTGTCTATAAATTTTGTGTTGTCCTATTTTTCAATAAATTAGTGATAATTTATTGTGCAAAAATATATTACATTTTCTTCATTGATGATTTAACTAAGGGAGACTAGATTATTTCTAGTTTCTGACTATTATGAATGAAGCCACTTGAACGTAATTTGGCAAGTATCTTTCTGGTAGAATGTAGTATCTTTTAGTTATTTGCCAAACGATAGTATAGCTGGATCATGAGGGAGATCAATTTCCATTTTTCTGAGCAACTGTCTTATTGATTGCAATAATGACTATGAGTTTGCACTTACAAAAGCAATGCAGGAGTATTTCCCTTGTCTACATTCCCATCAGCATGAGCTGTCACTTATGTTATTGATCTTAGCCACTCAGAAAATGGAAAATTGGAATCTTAAAGTAGTTTAAATTTGTATCTTACTGATGGCAAAGAATGTTGAGTATTTCTTTAAGTGTTCCTAGGCCATTGAAATTGTCCTATTGAGAATTCTGTTATACTTGAACCCCATTTTTAAATTTGATTATTTGTTTTGTTGATGTCTAATGTTTTAGGTCTTTTCTCATTAATTAATTAATTAATTAATTAATTAATTCACTTTACATCTTCATTATAGCTTCATCCCTTTCTTTTCTCCCAGTCATTCTGTCTCTACCTCCTATCCCCCATGCCTCTCTACATTTCTCCTAAAATAAAGACAGACCTCTCATGGACACTGGTTTAATGTTTTATTGCTGTAAAGACACTATGACCAGGGAAACTTTTAAAAAGGAAAATATTTAATGGGGGAAGGCTTAGAGTTTCAGAGGTTCAGTCCATTATCATCATGGTGGGAAGCATGGCATTGTAAAGGCAGACTTGGTGCTGATGGAGCCAAGAGTTCTACAGCTTATTCTCAAGGTAAACAAAAGTAGACTCCACACTAGGCAGAGCTTGAGTATAGGATATCAAAGCCCACCCCCACAGTAAAACATTTCCTCCAACAAGGTTACACCTGCTAGTAATACTGTTTTTCATGGTGCAAGCATATTCAAACCATCATATGCCACTTCTTGGCACTCATAGGCTTATTCAAATATGGGAGTCTATAGGGGTCATACTTAGCCATATCATAATGCAAATACATTTAGTCAAACTTCAAAAGTCCCAATAGTCTACCAAAATCTCAACAATGTTTAAAAGTCCAATGTTCAAAGTCTCTTCTAAGATTCACACAATCTTCTTATTGTAATCTCCTATAAAATCAAAATCTAAAAGCAGATTACATACTTCCAACATCACACCACACATATTACCATTCCAAATTGTCATAGTGAGGAAACTCCAAACTCTGCATCTCCATGTCTGCTCCTGAACTCCTTTTCACTTTGATGACTGCAACACATTTTTTCTTTTGGGTTGATTATACCATCTAGCAGCTTTTCTTACCATGTATTATATAGCTCTGGCATCTCTAACATCTTGCAGTATCGAAGACAATTCCAATTTTACAACTTTTTTGTTATAATGTCTAGGATACACACATGGTCTTCTGTGTTCCTTCAAAACGTGTGGTCACTTCTCCAGTTCTGTCATGCTAGGTTTTTTTTGACTCCACTCCATTCTGACGACTGACATTGGTGATAATCTCATGGTACAGACATTTCCAATTCACTGGAGTCTCCTGCTGCAACTAGGCTTTATAAATAATTATTCACAGGGTCCTGCATCATGCCAAGTCCCACGTTTTTTGGATGACTCCTTCAGTCCTGGGCTTTCAGGGGCTGGAACATACCATCCTTGTTCTATTATTCACTGACTAGGCTTTGTTGTCTTAGCACTTGGTCTATAAACTAACCATGAACTCACACACAGAACTGATTTTTTTTCTGTCTCCTGGATTAAAGGTGTATAACTATTTTTTGGCCAGTATGCCTCAGTATCTCAATCAAATCATGTGTCATCAAATGTCAAGATTCATATCAAAAGCATGTATCTCCCAGCCACTACATCTGGATCATTGGTGTGCCTTCCATAACTAGATTGTAGTTCACTTCAGATTACAATTCTAAATAAAATAAATAACTAGGTAACAGTAATCCTTAACATGATATAACTATCCCTAGTTGAATTGCAAACACATAAACAATAAGCTTAGCTGGGTTGACTCTAGCCCCAAGATCACTACTCCCTTAATTCCATTGAATATCTTTGAACAGAGGACATGCTCCTGTGCCCTGTTAGTACTTGAATCATATATTATGTCGTTTTACCTTTTAATTTTGCTATAGTTGATCAAAATGCTTCTCATAAGAGTAAATCACAGGACTGAGTCTAAACTTGGATAAGTTGAGACTTCTTTTTTAAATATAATTAATCTGAATCTCTTCATATTAGGCTCATGCAACCTCTTCAGACAAGGGCAAAAAGCAGCCATATTCTTCATCAAAATATCACAAGAACAGTCTATAGACGACATACAAAAATTCTTCTCTGAAACATCTTGAGCCAGGCCCCCACAGATCAATTCACCCTCAGCACCACTGTCTTTAATGTTTCTATTAGTACGGACCATTAAGCCCCACTTAAAGGACTCTATTGCTTTCCAAAGTCCCCAAATTCACATTTCTCTAAGCAAAAATGTAACCAGCCCTATCACAGCAATACCCCACTCCCTGAAACCAAGTTCTGTATTAGAGTTTCATTGCTGTGAAGAGATTCCATTACCAAGGCAATTTTTACAAAGAACAAAATTTAATTGAAGATGGCTTACAGTTTCAGACATTCAGTTTATTATCATCATGGTGGGAAACATGGCATCATACAGGAAAAATTGGTGCCTATGGAACCAAGAATACCATATCTTGATCTTAAGGTAGGCAGTAGGAGACCATCTTTCCACACTGGACAGAGGATGAGCATAGGACATCAAAGCCCACCCCCACAGTGAAACATTTCCTCCAACAAGGCCATATCTCCTAAAAGTGCCACTTCCCATGGGACAAGCATATTCTAATCACTACAGAAATCAACCCTCCTTGGCATATTAAGTTGTAGTATGACTGGACATATACTCTATTGAGGTTCAACAAAGCTGTCCAGTAGGATCCAAAGACAAGCAACAGAGTCAGAGAGAGCCCCTGCTCCTGGTGTTAGAAGTCCTAGATATTATTACTTATCAGATATAGAATTGGTGAAAATCATTTCTCATTCTTTAAGCTCCTGTGTTTTTTTGTTTTTTTGTTTTTTTGTATTGTATTGTTTGTTTTGTTTGTTTGTTTTGTATTGTTTTTCCAATAGATAATATCCTTTGCATTACAGAAACTTTTCAGTCCCATTTATTACTGTTAATTTTAGTGCCTTTAGTATAGGAGTTTTTTTTTAAGGAATATTTTCTAGTGCCATTGTATTCGTTGCTATTTCCTACTTTCTGTTCTATCAGGTTTGGTGTGTCTGGTTTCATGTTGGTGTCTTTGATCCAATGGTCTTAATTTTTGTGTAGGATGATAAATATAGATCTATTTGAATTCTTCTACATGAAGACATACAATTAGACAAGAACCATTTGTTTTTGTTTGTTTTTTATTAATTAATTAATTTATTTATTATTTACATTTCAAATGTTGTCTCTCTATCTGGTCTCCAATCTGTGACTCCCCCACCCCCCTCCTCTTTGCATCTAAGAGAATACTCACCTGCCTACCCATTCCTGCCTCACCTTTTAGTATAAACCATCTCTGGAGCATCAGGCCTCCACAGGACCAAGAGCCTCCTCTCCCATTGATGACAGATAAGGCAGTCCTCTGCTACATATGTAGGAGGAGCCACAAAGTGGCCTATGTAAAATATTTTTGAGGGTGGTTTAGTCCCTGGGAGTTCTCAGGAGGTCCAGTCAGTTGATACTGCAGTTCTTCCTCTGGCGTTGCAATCCCCTTCAGCTCCTTCAATCCTTCCCCTAACTCTTCCATTGGTGTCTAAAAGCTCAGTCCAGTGATTGGCTGTGACTCTCTGCATCTGTCTTAGTCAGGTGCTGGTAGGGCCTCTCAGAGGTCAGCATACCAGGCTCCTCTCTGCACGCACATCTTTGTATCATCATTAGTGTCATTTTATTGTATACAGAGTTTTCTGGAATATTTTGGTTAGGATCCTTTTCCACTTTGTATTTTCTTTCACTGTTGTGTCATGATCTTCTATAATATCTTCTACACCTGAGATTTTCCCTTCTGACTCTTGCATTTTGTTGGCAATGCTTGAATTTGTAACTCCTGATATCTTTTCTAGGTTTTCCATTTCCAGGGTTGCCTCCATTTGTGATTTCTTTATGGTTTCTAATTCCATTTGTAGATCCTGAAAGATTTTATTCCCTTCCTTCACCTGTTTGATTGTGTTTTTCCTGTATTTTTAAAGAACTTTATGTGTTTCTTTTAGGTCTTCTAACTGTTTATCTGTGTTCTTTTGTAAGTCTTTAAGGGAGTTATTTGTACCCTTCTTAAAGTCCTCTTTCATCTTCATGAGATGGGATTTTAGGTCAGAATCTTGATTTTCAGGCTTGTTAGGGTACCTAGGGCTTTCTGTGGTGAGAGAACTAGGTTCTGAGTTGTCAAGTGGCTTTTGTTTCTGTTGCTTATGTTCTTGTGCCTGCCTCTCATCATCTGGTTATCTCTGGTGTTAACTGGCCTTGCTGTCTCTGCCTATAGCCTTTCTCTTTTCTTCTTTGTGATCTGGGTTAGAGCAGGTCTTCTTGGAGGTAAACAGTACTGTCTCTGGTTGGGTTCCCACCACTACAAATCCCTCCCAAAATGATTGCCTCCCCTCCTCTGAGGATAAGAGGAAGACACACTTGGGTATAACTACACCTGGGACATTCAGTTTCAGTAGACCCATGTCCATTCTATAACTTTGAGTCCCAACTAGGCAGTCAAGTTAGCAGAAGGGGATCCAATGGTAGGTAACTGAAACAGCCTCCTCTACAATTAGACAGAAGTCATGAAGACTAAGTTCCACATCTGCTACAAATATATAGATTCACTGGTTCCAGTCCATGCATGCTCCTTTTTTGGTGGTTCAGTGAATCTCCAGGTTAGTTGAATTTGCAGGACTTCATGTGTTGCTTTTGCCCTCTCCAGTTCACTCAGTTCTATGTCCCACTCTTCCACAAGCACCCAAAGCACTGCCTAATGTTTGGCTGTGAGTTACTGCATTTTTTGATATACTGCTGGATAAAGTCTCTCAGGAGACAGTTATGGTAGGCCTCTGCCTGCAAGAATGGAGGAGTTTCATTAAAGTATCAAGAGTTATCCCTCTCACATCAGATGTGTGTCAAGTTGGAGCAGTCATTGGTTGGCCATTCTCTCAGTCTCTGCTGCATCTTTATATCTATCTATCTATCTATCTATCTATCTATCTATCTATCTATCTATCATCTATCTACCTATCTATCTAGTATATCTACTAGGCAGTATAAATTTTGGGTTGAAGGTTTTGTGGGTGGGTTTGTGTCACCCTCTCTCCACTGGAAGTTCTACCTGTGTATAGAAGGTGAGCACTTCAGTCATCATATACCCTAGTGGTAGGAATCTCAGCGAGGGTTACCTCAATAGACTCCTCAGAACCTCCCCTATCTCAAGTATCCATCTGTTTCCAGAAATGGATTGCCATACTCAAGATGATATTTTCTAGTTCCACCCATTTGTCTGAAAGTTTCAAGATGTTTTTGTTTTTGCTGAGTAATATTCTATTGTGTAGATGTACTACATTTCTTTATCCATTCTTCTGTTGAATGGCATCTAGATTGTTTTCAGTTTCTGGCTATTATGAATAAAGTTGCTATGAACATAGTTGAGCAAGTGTCCTTGTAGTATAGTGGGGCATCTTTTTGGTATATGTGCAGGAGTGATATAGCTGGGTCTTGGGGTAGTTCTATTCACAGTTTTTTTGAGAAACTGACAAATTGATTTCCAAAGTGATTATATCAGTTTGCAGCTCCACTAGAAATGGAGGAGTGTTCCCCTTTCTGCACATCCTCAACATGTATTTGACATGTTGAGTCAACAAAGTCAAATATGCCTTTGATCTTATTCATTCTGACAGGTGTAAGATGGAATCTCAGAATCTATTTGATTTGCACTTTCCTGATGGTTTAGGACATGAATATGTCTCCAAGTGTTTCTCTACAGTTCAAGACTCTCTTGTTCAGAACTCTCTATCCGGTTTTTTAACTCCATTTTTGTTTAGGTTATTTGGCATTCTATCTTGAGTTCTTTATGTATTTCAGATATTGGTCCTCTGTCGGATGTAAGATTGGTAAATATCTTTTGCTGTTCTGTTGGCTGTTACTTTCTCCTATTGATTTTGTCCTTAGTCTTGCAGAAGATTTTCAGTTACATGATGTCCAATTTATTAATTGTTGATCTTACTGTCTGAGCTATTAGTGTTCTGTTCAGAAATTTGTCTTCTGTGCCAATGAGTTCAAGGCATTTCCCTTTTTCTCTTTCATTAGATTCATTGTTCCATTTTATGTTGAGGTATTGGATTTACTTAGACTTGAGTTTTGTGCAGGGTTATATGTATGGGTATATTTACATTCTTCCTAGCACTGCTTTCATTGTGTTCCATAAATTTTCATGTGCATTCATTTACACTGAATTCTTGGAAATATTTAACTTCTTTCTTTATTACTATCTTGACTGTGTAGTCCTCAGTAGAACTAACTTGATCTGTGTTCATGAGTTTGGAGGTCTTTTATAGTTTTTGTTTTTGAAATCCAGATGTAATCTCTTGTGGTCTGAGAGGAAGGATGCAAGTGATCATTTCTGTTTTCTAGTATCTGTTGAAATTTGTTTTGTGAGTAAGTAAGTAGTCAACTTTGGAGAAAATGCTGTAAGATGCTGAGAAGAAACACACACACACATTTAAAAAAACGTATATACACACACATAACACACACAAATACACACACGCTCACACATATGTATATATAGGGTTGTTGAAATGTGTATAGATATCTGTCGTGTTCAACTTGCTCTATAGTGTTTTTTTTTTCTCCAGTATTGTCGCTGGATGACCTGTCATCTGGTGAGAGCAGGGTATTGGAATCTTCAAGTATCAGTGTCTGAAGATTGATGTATGGTTTAAGCGTGACTAAGATTCTTTTACAAGCATAGGTGTCTATGTATGGAGGCATAGATGTTAAAAATTGAAACAATATGTTTGTGAATCATTTCCTGGATTAAAATTTTTGCTGAATATAGTATTCTAGGCTGGCTCTGTGATATTTTTAGAACCTGAAAGACATTTGTCTAAGCCTTTCTTTAGACTTTCCTTTGAGAAGTCAGATGTAATTTTAATATGTGTATCTTACTTGTTCTGTTTTCCTTGTAGGTTTCAATATACTTTCTCTGCTCTGAATGCTTAGCATTTTGATTTTTGCATTTTGAGTGATCTTTCTCTTCTGGCCCCATCTATTTGGTGTTTTTGTGTGCTTCATGTATCCTTATAAGCAATTGCGTCTTTTGGATAAGAAAATTTTTCTTATATGCTTTTGTCGAAGTTATTTTCTGGACCATTGTCTTAGTTAGGGTTTTACTGCTCTGAAACGATACCTTGAGCAAGGCAACTCTTATAAGGATAACATTTAATTGGGGCTGGATTACAGGTTCATCCATTTTTATCATTGTGGGAACATGGCAGCATCACGCTTTTTAAACTTAATCATAATACTTTCAGTAGCATGTGTATATCGTTTTTCTATGTTAGGGCTACTAAAGTAACTCAATTTTATTTAAATGATGGATTTACATAGATCTACAACAATTAAGCTATTTATACAATTTAAAGGATTATTTTCGTTATTTTAAAATGAGAAAATTGTGAGCTATTTATATAAATTAAAATTTACAAAGAATTTCTTAGAAAAAGATATAAAACTGAAATTAGTAAGTATTATGATATTCTACATAATTCAGCCTGTAGTAATCTTACAACTGGTTTATAAGGGTGGTTGGAATAATTTGCAGCCATAACAGCAATGATGAGCAGGGCTTACAATTGAATTGATTTACTTTAAGACTCAGAAGTGTCATGTTTCAGATTCAAAACACATCAGTGTAAGAACATATCCTTGTCCTTTAATTTCATCTTCCTATTGTACTAATAACAGCAATAACCTAAAAATCCCTCTTTAGTTGGATATATTCTTTCATCATTTATTTATAAGCCTTTATATATCTGGGATAAAAATTCCTTATCAAATTTGTGAATATTTTCTTCCATGACAAGACTCATTTTCTGAGTTTCTAATAGTTATTTCCAAGATTTTAACATTCAATGTGGCCCAAGTAAATATTTGTGAATTATTTTATGTATTTAGGACACTGAAAGATAATTTTCATTTTTGAGAATTTTATTTATTTTTTTATAGATTTCCAAATGTTTTATCAATATGTGTTGAACATATTCACCCATTTTGAACTAATTCCAGATGTATGTTGCCTTAAATAACCACCCAACTTCTTGTTCTCAGTTCTTTTTTTTTTTTTTGCTTCTTAAGTTAAGTCATGATATTCAATTTGTGCTATATTAATATTCTTGCATGTGCAGTGTTACACTGGAGAGTGGCTGATTTACCAGCTGTCATACTTATAAAGAAAATTGATTCTCCCTTTGCCAGTAGCTACTAGGAATATGTTTCTGTGCCCACCCATGCTTCATGCTGGAATTGGTCTGGATTACACTTGTGCAGGCCTTGGGCATACTCTCACAACCACTCTGAAATCAAATGTGTATCTCTCTTCCTGTATTTAGAAAATATGACATCCTGGTAGTCAGTACCTTTTCTGACTCATCTACTCCTTCTGCCCATTCTTCTGGAATGTTCCTTTAGCTATGGTTGGAGAGAGTGTAATAAAGAAAATGATAAAAGGCTGAATATTTCAGTCTCTTAGTATCTGCATATTGATCACTTGTATGTGTATGTTTGAATACATTCTACTTCAGATAGAAGCTTCTCAGGTGAAAGTTGAAAGATGTCTTAATTTTTTAAAAATGTATCTCTCATACAGAGTACTACATTTTATCATCTTTCTGCTCCCACCTACTCATCTCCTCTTCTTTCTCAATTTCTTGACCCTTTCTTTCGCGTTAATTGTTCAACAAACATACACACACACACACACATACACATATACATCTTAGTGAGTTCATTTACTGCTGGTAGCCTGAATATACATGTTTTAGGTCTGATCACTTGGGATTTGATAATTTATCAGGAAGAGGCCTATTCCTAGAGAAGACTGATTTTTCAGGAAATATTAATTACCTATTGCTCTTCATTGAGGGTAGAGATTATGAAATTTTCTCTATATGCATTAGGGGGCCGAATTGTATTGTAGTAAACTCACTTAGATAACCATAGGTTTGAGATTTCATGGGTGCTACCAGCCTGTCATATATAGAAGACATTATCTCATAGTAGGCATCCCAGTTTTCTTGGCCTAAAAGTCTTTCTGCTCCTTCTAAAATAGTGATTCCTCAACCCTAGGTATAGAAATTTTTGTAGTCACCAACATCATGGGTTTCTGTAGTGACTACTGTATTATATAAGACTTAATATCGGATAATATGAGACCCTAAAGAGTTAAATTTAAAATATTTAAATGTTAAATGAAAATATAGGTTGTAGAAATTTATTATTAGGGGACTATACTATATCTATTAATAAACACATTATATAGTACTTACATTATGTTTAAAGTATTTATATCCTTGTGCACTTTGAAGAAATGTCTTTCTATAGCCCCTTGCTATGTAGCTTTTAGAATAAGCTTGCTGTTGTATGAAAAATGCTTTTCTGGGATCAATTTTGAGAAAATTGATTCAGTGTAATTAATTTTCTTCTACC
>NW_021620946.1:37727-69567 GCF_004785775.1 Grammomys surdaster
ACTCTAAATTCTCTGTGATGTGTTACTGCAAAGTGAATTCTTGAATAATTCGCATGGTCAAATTTTGATGTTTTTCTCCAATCTTTGTACCAATATATATTTATGTTGTGTCAATTTCTTCTTGTTGTGTATCCTTGTAAATGTCTGAGTTTTGTCTCATTTTATTATTTTTAAAATAAATAACTATAAAATATTACAACATCATAGTGTTTACATATATTCTTTGTAATATCATTTGGTTTTTAAAATATAATCCTAAATCGATTTATAGTTAACCATTTTTTTCAAATGCAGTTGTTTTCTAATTTATACTTTAGTAACTGTTTTGCTCGAAAGTGAAGAATTCTAAACAATAATCCTTTGTTATACACGTCACAGATGTGGGGATTTGTCTTTTTACTTGATATTGCCAACATCTTTTATGTAGACTTGATTGCCATTATCTCGCATTTTCAGAACTATACTATCGACCTATCGACTCTTCATTTTTATGGATGTGATATGCATTTAAAAAATAATGTTTTTCTATGCTTGTCAATTGCCTTTTATATACCATTTTGATGATGAGAAATTTTTCTTAGCTTTATTCCTTTTTAGATACTTGTCCTTTATTTACTCTCCAAGAATTTTTATCTTCATTTATTTAAAATTTTAAATGATTAGCATTATTGATCTATTTAAAACTTTTACTCGGTTTTTATTTGATAGTTTTTCTTTTATACTAGTTTTGCTTATAACCTTAATTTTACATATTCTTTCTAGAGATTTTGTTAATTTGAGTGAACTATATGAGTATCCAATATTATTAAAGTATTTCTGGTCTTTTTACTCTTCAATGTCCAATCATGTAAATTGCTTTAATTTTTTTCTATCTTAAAACAATTATCAGCTTTATGTTCACATTCGAAGGACTGATCTATGAAAAAATCAGTTTTCTTCAGGAATCAATTCGCACATATTTATTGATCATGTCAGTGAAATTGGCACATGAGTGTGATTATATGACTAAAACCCCATCTAGAACTAGTCTTATGAAGAATTTATCTTTTCACCTTCTTCTTCAGCCTATGTTCAATTCTATTTTTCTAGGTATTGTAATTTCCCTTAGTTACTGTTGTGTTTCGTTTCTGCTACATGATGTCAGTAAATTAATACATTACGGGATTTTGTTTGTTTGCTTGCTTGCTTGTTTTCATCCTAACATTTTTTATTTTTCTTTTTTTAATTTGTTTCTTTCTCATGCAATACATTCTGACCATAGCCACACTTTCCTCCATTCCTCCCAGTCCTCTCGGCTCCAATTTCCCCCGTATACACTCTTTTCCATCTCTCTTCAGAAAAGAGAAGCCATCTGAGGGATATCAACTGAACATACCATAACAGAATGAAATAAGACTTTGTAGGTGTCATTGTTTGGGAGCATAGATGTTAAAAATTGAAGCAATATTTTCGTGAATCTTTTCCTTGATTAAAAGTTTTGCTGAATATAGTATTCTGGAGTGGCATCTGAGATATTTTTAGAGTCTGAAAGACATCTGCTTAACCCTTTCTTTAGATTTTCCTTTGAGAAGTCAGATGTAATTTTAATATGTCTATCTTACTTGTTCTGTTTTCCTTGTAGGTTTCAATATTCTTTCTCTGCTCTGAATGCTTAGTATTTTGATTATTGCGTTTTGAGTGATCTTTCTCTTCTGGCCCCATCTATTTTTTGTTTTTGTGTGCTTCATGTATCCTTATAAGCAATTGCTTTTTTTGGATAAGAAAAAATTTCTTCTATGCTTTTGTCGAAATTAGAAATTATTTTCTGGGCTATTGTCTTAGTTAGGGTTTTACTGCTGTGAAGAGATACCTTGAGCAAGGCAACTCTTTTTTTTTTTTTTTTTTTTTTTTTGGTTTACCGAGACAGGGTTTCTCTGTATAGCCCTGGCTGTCCTGGAACTCACTCTGTAGACCAGGCTGGCGTCGAACTCAGAAATCCGCCTGCCTCTGCCTCCCAAGTGCTGGGATTAAAGGCGTGCGCCACCCCCGCCTGGCGAGCAAGGCAACTCTTATAAGGACAACATTTAATTGAGGCTGGATTACAGGTTCAAAGGTTCATCCATTTTTATCATTGTGGGAACATGGCAGCATCACGATTTTTAAACTTAATTATATTACTTTCAGTAGCATGTATATATCATTTTTCTATAGTATGGCTTCTATAGTAACTCAGTTTTATTTAAATGATGGATTTATATAGATCTACAACAATTAAGCTATTTATAAAATTTAAAGGAATATTTTGGTTATTTTAAAATGGGGAAAATTGTGAACTATTTATATAAATTAAAATTTACAAAAAATTTCTTAGAAAAAGTTATAAAACTGAAATTAGTAAGTATTATGACATTGTGCATAATTCAGCCTGTAGTAATCTTGCAACTGGTTTATAAGGGTGGTTGGAATAATTTGCAGCCGTAACAGCAATGAAGAGCAGGGCTTACAATTGAATTGATTTACTTTAAGACTCAGAAGTGTCATGTTTTAGATTCAAAACACATCAGTGCAGGAACGTATATCCTTGTATTTTAAATTTATCTTCCTAGTGTAATAGTAATAGCAATCACTGAAAATTCTCTCTTTAGTTAGATATTTTCTTTCATAATTTATTTATAAGCCTTTATATATCTTGAATAAAAATTCCTTATCAAATTTGTGAATATTTCCTTGCATGACATGGCTCATTTTCTGAGTTTCTAATAGTTATTTCCAAGATTTTAACCTTCAATGAGGCCCAAGTAAATATTCGTGAGTTAATTTGTGTATTTAGGACACTTAAAGATAATTTTAACTTTTAAGAATTTTATTTCTTATAGTTTTCCAAATATTTTAACAATATGTGTTGAACATATTCACCCATTTTCAACTAATTCCAGGTATATGCTGCCTTTAATAACCAACCAACTTCCTGTTCTCAGTTTTTTTTTCTTCTTAAGTTTTTTTGCTTCTTAAGTTAAGCCATGATACTCAATTTGTGCTGTATTTATATTTTTTGCATGTGTAGTGTTACATTGGAGAGTGGCTGACTTACCAGCTGCCATACTTATAAAGAAAACTGATTCTCCCTTTGCCAGCAGCTACTTGGAATGTGACTCTGTGCCCACCCATGCTCCATGCTGGAATTAGTCTAGCTTATACTTGTGTAGGCCTTGGGTATACTTTCACAACCACTCTGAAGTCATATATGCATTACTCATGTATAAAAAATGCTTTTCTGAGATCAATTTTGAGAAAATTGATTCAGCATAATTAATTTTCTTCTACCAATATCTATGATATATCTGTGAATTTAGTTAGACCCTTAGTTTCTTGTGGCATTGTTCTGTTGCATGCCGCTTCAGTAGGTGGATAGCTAATACATGTTTAAAACTGTAGTGATTATATTCATGTTATCTTTTTTTCTTGGGTGAGTGGTATAGTCTATGGATTTTACTAATTCTATTAATTTTAACTTGTCAAATTAATTGTCATGAATGTCCATAGTATTCTCTAATTATTTTTAAAATTTGTAAAAAGGTATAATAATACAACTCCCATCATTGCTGATAATGATCATTTGTGGCATCTCACCTTTTTCTCTCCTGTTTCTTTGCTTCACCTGCTTAAAAGTTGATTATTTAGGGATCTTTTGTAGGATCAAGGTGTAGAGATAATTCTGCTACATTATTTTCATTGACATGATTTCCACTCCCAATTCTACTCACTTTGTTTTTATTTTCTACTTTTTTCTAATGTCTTAAGAGAGTCTCAGGTAACTGACATGAGTCCCAGTTCCTTACCCATGTGAATGTTGAATGCAGCCAGCTTTTTGTTGTCATCCCTCAGATTTGTGTGTGTAGCTTACCTATTCATACTTGGATGCAATGGGTGAACATTACCAAATGAGTTTCTGGAATTGTTTGTTGGAGAAATAAAATTGTGCCACAAATGTATTTTCATTTACCTCCACCACAGTCCCTTGAATAAGGAGCAGCACTCTGTGAAAAATATTTTTTTTTGTTTTACTTTCGTAGGCATATTTATCTGTTTTTTTTTTGCTGTTTTTTTTAATTGGATATTTTATTTATTTACAGTTCAGATGTCATCACCTTTACCCATTTCCCTTCCCTAGAACCCATGATCTCATCCCCTTCCTCCTTTATGCTTTTATACCATTTCGATTACATGCATGTATTAAAGTCAGTTCTAGGTTGACGGTCTAGCCATGCAATAGATGCAAATAGTTAAGGAACAAGCAAGACAATAAACACAATTAGTCAAAGAAAAAGCAAGGCATTAGCTACAGTTCTCTATGATGTTATGTTGGCAAGAGATAAAGTTGGGGCAGGATCTGGATTTCAAACAGATGTTAGCACATGTGCTAAGGCTCTTTTAATTGTTGAGTTAAAAATACTTTTGTTTCTTCTACAGCATTTAATGTAAGTTGCATTGATTGTACACCTTCTAATTGTGTTTGTGTTTTGAAATCCAGCATGTCAGTTATGAAGGTCTATCAACCGTGAAAACTTTCTGCTAGTGCTTGGGATTAGAAAACTGCAGAATAAGAATACTCAGTTTGATTGATTTCCCTTTGAAATTATTTCAGATTGGTTTGGCGAGCTTTTTTGTACAACTAGAGTGTTTAGAGTATCAATAAAATTCTTCAGGGGAGGTGTCTTTCTAAAGGACTACAGTGATAAATGAATCTTTCCTGTCTTTCATTTTGAGTATCTGGAATTGTTAGTGTTCTGGGAACCTTTGACCTTAGTTTGGGGGGTAGTTTTTATTCTCCTGCTCATCATCAGAGTGTCTTGCTGTCGTCCTTGAGGGTGCTGACATTTGACCAGATAAACTAGAGGATGGCCATTGAGAAATGCAGAGTTCTGCTCTGTGTTTTCTTTGTTCTTGTTTTTCTGTACCACAAGTCCAGTGACTCCAACATTTCTAAGCAAAGTAATTTTTGTTATTTAAATTCAGTAAAATACTCATTTTTTTCTTCTTTAGCTCTCAATTTGCTATTTTCTGGAAAATTCCCCTTTACATAAAGCTACCCCAGTAATAAATGTCATTAATCTCTTGCTACTCTGGAATTCTAGACTAGCATTATTTGTTTTGCATTATAGAGCATTGGTAATTTTCAACGAAGTATGTTTCTTTATTGTCTGAGTTTGCTATTTTATTTTGTTTCCTTATATTTTTATTGTATTCTTTTACCACAACAAGAACACTCATTACTTTTTCTAATCTTTATTAAACTTTGACCAACCATTCAACTGTAGGCATACAGCTACAGTGTCATTTGAAATTATTGGTACTGGAGTCTGTGGTAACTTTGGATATGTTTGCTACGATCATTGTTCAACTCCAGGAACCCTAACGTGATAAATGAGCTCTAGGTTCCTAAGAGAGGCAATTATTCTTAAGCTGAAAGAATGAGTAAAAAAGGAAAGACATTATCCAGAGTTCTGACAATGTGTAAGATTATGGATTCATTTGAACAAAAACATTCAACATATTTTAGAACATATTATGAGTACTCTAAACTTTGTTAGAAAAAAAACATACTCAGAGGACTATGATGATGTATCTTTAATCCTATAAGGTTTGTTGTTGTTTGTTTTCATTATTGTTTTTTTTTGGTCTAGATGTGAATGATTTTGGTTATTTCAGGTCTTCATGTACAATGACTGATGGCTACTTTTGTATCTTTTAATATTGTAATACTAGTATTACAATATTATAATAATTAATATTAAATCCATAAGCTGATATGAGTACACTCATCTTTTTCTTACTTTTTACCCTTTTAGAGACATGTTCAAAATTAGATATAGAAATTGAGAATGGCTTTTTTTCTGAACCTGATTTTACATATCCTCTAAATAGAGAAACATGGTATAGATGTAAACAGGGATATGTAACAAATACTGGAGAAACATCAGGATCAATTACTTGCCTTCAAGATGGATGGTCTCCTCAACCCTCATGCATTAGTGAGTATATTGTTTATTATATTGTTGCCATTATACTGATGATGCATAGAAGTTTAGTATTATCTTCTTTGTATATGTCTGATATTCTTTAATTTGTAAACAGGTTTTAAACTTTACTAAAAAATACACACTAACTCATTGTGTCAAATACATATTATAGGGTTATCACATATTCAGAGATTTGCTCATCAAAGACTCCTTCACTAGATTTAAAACTATAGAATATTTTAAAGCACTGAAAAGGCAAATGAACTGATATTGTACAATGTAGGAATAAGTCCAAAAAGAAAAAAAAATAGTGTGTATTTTTTAGTTAAAGTCCATGCCAGAACATGTACCTCTTTGAAGATCTTTTTCTATATTATTATATTGGAAAGAAAGAAATGCTTCCAAGTATCAGCAAGTTTTGGTGTTTTGAAAATTTCCCTTGTTTTAGGACACATAGTTTTTGAAGTTTTCTAGTATTAACAATTAGTTCATCTAATTTTATTTATTAGGAAAATACCTAGTGCTATTTTTCAAGAAGTATTCAACATACCTTAAATAATATGATGATTTAAGATAATCATTGATTTTGTAATATCTAATTATTTATCTACTGTGGATTTACAGGGTTTAATTAAAGAAAATACAATTAAAATTATTCCCATGTAATATTTATTTATATTAAATTATAATTGACAAGGTTTTATTGGATTTTCTTACTGCGAAAGAGAAAACCTTTGATATAATACCTGTTTTAAGTTCAACTAATCTTCTTTTCTGTATTTTATCAGTTATTTGAACTACTAAATATGAGACTTTAATTCACAAAATGCTATTATACTTCCCTGAAAATATACATTTGCACTTGTCTATTTTTTTTGGAATATTCAATAAGTACATGAAAAATTGAGCTGAGAAACTATTTCTAAAATAAAATTTTATAAAACTTTAAGAAAGGAGGTGAATGCTATATAGAAGTGTATCTTCTATTTTAATAACTTTCAGGAAAATAAATTACTGCTGGTCTCCTTAGGTTCCTTTAATATAGTATTTAATTTGTTATCATAGACTAGTCTTTAAAGGCTTTTTTTCTCATGAGAATTACTCATGACACATTATTTTGAATTATTATTTTGATTACTGACACATTAGAAATGAAATTGTCACTGTTATTTTGCATTAGAGTCTTGTGATATGCCTGTATTTGAGAATGCTGCAACTAAGAATAATAGCACGTGGTTTAAACTCAATGACAAATTAGACTATGAATGTCATGCTGGATATGAAAATGAATATAAACGTACCAAAGGCTCTATAACATGTACTTATTATGGATGGTCTGATATACCCTCATGTTATGGTGAGTACTATGTTCTCTGGGATATTTTTTTAAAACATTTAAAAATGAATGTTTATGTTATTAAAAATTGAATTTCCTAGAATCTTCCTTATGATTTTATGTAATCTAAGAAAAAGGACTGTTTTCAAAACCGTTGATGTTAATATTTGCATTTATTATTTCATTATATTTATTTATTCATTTATTTATTCTGTATGTGTACATGCATACTTGTGTGTGTTGATAGAGTTGTGTATACTGCACATATAGGTGTCAGAGAACCTGTAAGAGTCAGTTCTTTCTTTTCATTATATACGTCTGAGGGATGGAACTTAGGTCTCCAGGCTTAGAGGCAAGTACTTTCACTGACTGAGCCATCTTTCTGGTCTGATAATATGTTTTTAAAATAATATATTTATCAGTTGTATATGGCACTAGATTATGAGTCTAGCAATCAGGATCCTGGATCAAGAGGTTTTAAGTTTGAGAGTCTAATGGGCTACATACTAATTTCTGTTTCCAAAAGCAAACAACCCAAAAATTTCATTAAATTAATGATTCCTTTTTGTGGCCTGGGTATATCATGGCCAGCACTCCGGCCAATCCAGAGATGGATGTTTCCTTTAAGGCTACCTCCTTAGCAGCCTGGTCATCCAGATTGTTACTTCTAGCCATTGGAATTGTTCCTTTTCGGTGCCCTGGGCAAAGAATGCCAATTTTTTACAACCAGAGGGCTTTAAGGACTTGTAGAATTTCATCGTTTGTTTGTTTTTTTTTTTTTGATAGCTCTTTCTTCTGCTGTTAAGAGCCCTCATTCCTGGTAAATGACTCCATGCATATGAGCAGTTGCAAATGCATTCCTAGCTGTCCCTGTTAATAGCTAGTCCTTTTCCTGTGATGAGGACCTGTGTTAATGCTATTAATTTGGCCCTTTGAGCTGAAGTGTCTGGAGAAGAATCTTAGTCCAAATTACCTCCATTTCTGCAGTCACTGCTGCCCTTCCTCTCCCCTGAGCATCATGAATGATGCTGCTTCTGTCCATAAACCAGGTCTTCTCTGCCTCCAACAGAGAAGAGTCCATCAAGTCAGGTCCTGTACTGTGTATCTGGGCCAGAACTTCATCACATTAATGGAATGGCAAATCCATGTAAGGATAGGGTAGGAGAGTCACAGGATTCAGGGAAAGAGGTGGCTGGAAAATAAATCAGCCAAGGTTGATTAGCAAAGTCTGATAAAGAATCATGTAGGCATTACTGAGCCATCAATCAGAAGGCTGCTTGAGTACACTTCAATTGAATGGGTGAGCTGGAGGGAGTAGTCACTATCAAATTCTGTACCAGAGTTAATTTATCTGCATCTTTAACCAACAGTGCTGTGGATACAATAATACACGGGCAAGTTGGCCATCCTGCGTCCAGGTTCATTAATAAATAAGCCTCTGGCCATTTACATGGTCCTAGAGTTTGGGTCAAAACCTTTTTAGCTACCCCTCCTCCAGCAATAAGTTGAAGCTTGGAGTTTCCTTTCTTTTGGATCCAAGGCTTTGTTGGCTAAAAGTACTCTAACCAAATCTCCATTCAATTCCTTATTTGTCTTAATCTGCACTCTTCTGCATTCTCTATACAACTGCCACTAGATCCCTCAATGACTTTTCGATTAACCTTTCCTTGCCTCTGTAACTTCTTCCTGATATCTAGGACTAATTGATTGATGAAAGTCAGGGCTACTTTGCTGTAATTCTTTGTTTTCTCTGCTGTATATGTGCATAACCTAATTCAAGAAATGCTGCTGGACTTTTATCAATTTTCTGACTAACATCATATCTAAACCTTGGCCAAATTATTATTGAGACCTAGTGAAAGAGCCTGGTGGTAAATCTGGAGATATTTCTTACCTTACCATGTGAAAATGCCAGTCTGGGTTCGCCCATAAGTCCAGGAACCAGAACTTCTCTCTGTGGTGAAGAGAACCTGCAAGACCTTTGGATAGGTGGCTTCACTGAGTGCCCTGAAAGGGAGTGATTATTGCTTCTCAGTGGGCTGATTGTGACAAGACAGTGTAAGTGGAGACCCTTTTATTACAACTCAGAGACTACTTCTGTTCAGACAGGGAACAATCACTTCTGGCCAGAAGGATAGCTATATACTGAGCAAAATGGGTGACCAGTAGTCTGTTCCAAGCACTGGTTGGGGATACATCTGGTCACCTGGGGCTCCTCCTGTCCAGTCTGTCCAGGTGTAGAGCCCTGCTCTCTGGGAACTCACCTGCCAACCCAGGGAAAGCCTGGTTAGGAACCCAGGAGGCCCAGTCTTTAAACATTCTAGGGGCCCTGGATGCCAGTGTGCTCTGTGCCTGCACTGTGCAGAAGGGGAGGGGAAGGGGATAAGCCTATGTGAACTGTCATAAAACATGGAGCCAGTCCTGAGAAAAAAAAGGATTCACCAAGCATTTGCTAGAATTGAACTCAGGACCTCTGGAAGAGAAGTCAGTTGTCTTAACCTCAGAACGATGTTTTTAACCCTAAATATGATTCCAGCAGGAAGGGTGGTAGGGCTGGAGCTGGCTCCTGTTGTTCCTTGTCACCCTGTGGCTGTTCCTGTTGACAAAAAAGCATTAGCATGGGAAAAGAGAGAAGACTTTTGAAATACTTTATCCTCTATTGCTAACACCGTCCGTATATGAAAGGTCCCCCTCCAGTGACCATCCAACATCAAAAGCCAGCCACTCCATGTTGGAATTAGTCATCCTTAGCCCTAACTCCCTTAAAATGGTCAGGATAAGTTTAAGTTGAGAAACAGTGTGTCCCATGTCGTCCATCACAGTCTGTTACAAGTAAAGACCAAGAAACACAGGAAACAGAATAGACAGGCACAAAATAGCCATTCCACGACTGAAAACAAAGATGAATCCAAAATTCAGACTCACAAATTCACAGATTGCTACTTCAGAAACTGAAAGCAGCAAAGGGAGGTAAATCACTGACTATGACTCTACATTTCCACCAAAATTCCTCCAACTGAAAGGTGGATGCCTCATTTACCCTGGAGTCAGAAACTCCTTCCTTACTCCCATGGCTGTGACCCTCCAGCATGTCTGCTCTTAGCTACTCCTTGCTGCTTTTACAGATTCTTCAAGGCTGTTTCACCAACAAAAAACAAGATCAGATACAGACAATACACAAAGACACAGACACCAGCCACATCAGACCCTTTGGATTGGTTACTGACCAATCCACAAACTGTTGTGCCTAGATTACAAAAACCCCAAATTGACCACCAAGATCTTCAACTCCAACACAAGCACATGAGAGTCTTTATTCAAGCTCAAACTTCAGCCACAAACTTTCCTGATGTAATAGGAAGAAGAATGACACTTGGGTCTAGGACCTTAGGTTTAATATAGGGAAAACATTTAAGGTGGGGCTTTCAAGCCTTAGTGTTACATGATGGATAAATTCGTAAATGAATGTTAACCTTCAAACTGATATCATCAGGGAGAGACCGCACTTCTAAAGAGGGGCACCTTGTCCTGAGAACGATTCATGTTTTGTTGACTTTTCTTGTTATTGTGACCAGCTTTTCTTATGTTGCAAGCTGACCACAGTTGTTATGTCTGCTTTCCACTGCTGGGAGTGCTTGGTGGTCTCCTTCCCAGAGCCCAAGAGTGGGGATCATATAACTCCAAGGACAGCAGCTTTCTCTAAGGACAACAGCTTTCTCCAAGGACAGCAGCTTAAAATAGAGTTTAGAGGACAAGATGCAATCTGCTCTTTTTTTAGCTTCTTCACAGTTTTATTAAGGTTGCCTTCAGAAATATGGCTGAGGAGTTTCTTATAGAAGAATAAATGACTTAAAGACAGCTGCATCACCAAAACCCACCCATTATGGCTGACAGCTCACAAAAACACAGTGGGGCATATTACATAGCTTGTAGGTAGCACAGTAGGTTGGAGAGTGTCTCTTCCATGTGACTCAGCTGTCTAAGCAACTTGCAGGTTCTTGGTAGGATCCTGCTTCTTCTGGGAAGTAGTACATGTGATCTCCTCCTTGTCCTCGTTCTCCTCATCGTCCTCCTCCTCCTCCTCCTCCTCCTCCTCCTCCTCATCCTCCTCTTCCTCCTCCTCCTCCTTCTTTGAATTTAGGGTGATCTGAGTTTCTTCCTTGCAGCTTTGCTTCTCTGAGTGACTCTCAGTAGCTTTTTTACTCTGCATGGGAAGGGCATGATGAATCTGCTCAGTTTCAGTGACTTCCTGAAGCTAGTTTGAGTTGTTTATCTCCCTGCTTCAGGAGCTTCTCTGAAGGATGGAGTATTTCAATCTCAAGGAATCTGTTACCCAACAAATTCCTATGGACTTTCAATGTCTCCAAGCCTGATGGTGAAATTTGAATCAGAGGAGAGGAAATGGAGTGACTGAGACAACAGTGCAAACTGATATGATCAGACAGTGTTATATTCCAAATTTAATGAAGACTAATGACAATGTGAACACACAGATAGGAACCTGTCAGCACAATTTAAGTCTCCAAAAGCTGAATGAAGCTTAATGTTCATATTAAGTGTTCTGTTCTGGCCTAAAAAATGCACGGTAGAACTGACCACCATCTAGGCTTGTTTCAAATGTTCTGGGAATTTCTCATTTTAGATCGACCAAACTATTATTTTCAAGTCCTCTTGGGCTAAGTAGTATTTACTACAAAGTTCAAGAGCAATGAACATAATAAAATAAATCGATACATCTCCATGCAAGTGCACTAAAGTAAGTCTTTCAGAGAAAGAGAAACATTTCATTTCTGTGTTTCCCAGCTCACACAGGTCTTTAATTCACATCTCACCAGTTATGGCCTCTGTGAATTGCTTCTTCCCCTTCCCTGCAATAAATTCAATGGAGCCAAATTAAAAAGTAAAAGGTACCTTCAGTTCCTTGATTCCCCAACATAGGGGAATGCTAGAGCAGTGAGGGGGGAATAGGTGAGTGGGTAGGGAAAAGAGGGAGGGGGAAGGTGAGAGGTGAGGGGGGATGGGATGGGGGTTTGTGGAGGGGTAATCATGAAAGGAGATCTCATTTATAATGTAAACAAATGAAATGATTAATAAAACAAACAAACAAACAAACAAACACAAAACATACATTGTTCCAAAATGAAAAGAAAAAGTAAAAAGCAGATTTATCCAGGGAATAGTTTCTCCCAGGTGAGCTCATGGTCTCTCCATAGGAGGTCCATGAAGTTACCCAAATAGGCTGGGTTAAGGGCCTTTTGTAGGAGAGTGGAGTGAGGAAGTAGCATGCTTGATAAAGTATTAGGGTCCTGTAGGCATGTCCTGAGTCCAGTGCTCATTTTAAAATCCAGAACTAAGTGTCTGCTTTGTCCATTGTTTTGAGAGGGCTTTTGTAACCATCAGCTTCTGCCTGGAATATATTCTGTTCACAGGCTTTTACAAGTGCCTGCTTCTGGAGTGCACAGGTGTGGACCCACACACAAACACACACACACACACACACACACACACACACACACACGCAGACATAGGATAGACATGATTTCTGGTCTGACACACTTTGTATTAATATAGTAGCTGGGTCAGATAAAGGAATGATTTTTTTCACTTTAAGACAGAGTATTATGGTATATTTATTAAATAATTTGTGTAAAAGAAGCAAAAAACACATACACAGTTACAGAACCAATAAAAAAGTAGTTATAGGTGGTTATATTGTGGCATTCAAATCCACTAGGAAAGAGCACAGACTTAGGCTTAATTCAAGTTTAGATTATATGAATTTATTCTTACTGCTAGAGGCACAGAGGAGGGCTAAGGGGAGGGGTATCAAACTGGATACCAAAAGGTGTGCATTACAATTATCTATGGAATCTACAGCTGGACAAAAAAAAAGTGTTTTACTCCCCTCAGTCGTTCATCTTTACCATTGTAGGCTAATAAGACCACTCCATCCTTGTCCCACAAAAGCAAAACTCAAACTATTAATTATCTTACATCAAGAGTTCCAGTAATCCAAACTTCTTTTCTTTTGATTTCTTTACTTTTGTTTACTTTTTGTTTTATTTATTCTTCTCTCTTACAATATCTCCCAACTGCAGCCTCCCATCCCTCAACAGTTCTCAGTTCCATCTTCCCATCTCCGCCATACTCATTGTTCTTCCCTTCCCCTTCAGAGCAGAGCAAGCTTCTCATGGTTATCAACCAAGCATGACAAAATGAGAAGCAATAAGACTAGTCACAAACCCTCATTTCAGGGTGGATGAAGCAACCAAGTAGGAAAATGGTCTCAAGAGCAGGGAAAGAATTAGAGATAATCCCCCCCCCACACTCCCACTTTTAGGAGTCCCACAAAATACTCAAGCTAAACAACAGTGTGAATGTAGAGGACCTAGTAAAGATGCATGCAGGCTCTTCGATTGTAGCTCCAGTCTCTGTAACCTCTATGAGTCCTGCTTAGTTGATACTATGGACCATATTTCCTGCCAATCCACCCACAAAACTCATTCTATTGCTGCTTCCCAGGCTGATATCCTTCTCACTTACCCCCATTCTTACATAGCCTCCCTTGGTCTATGGACTGCAGCATGATTATCATTTATTTCATCTCTAAAAACTACTTATGAGTACACATCATTTTTGTCTTTCCAGGTCTGGTTGCTTCACTCAGGGTGGTTTCATTTCTAGTTCCATCATTTGCCTGTAAATTTCACAATGGCATTTTTCTAACAACTTGAGAAATATATCATTGTATAAACATACCACATTTATATACATTCTTAAATTGAGGGACCTCTAGGTTTCTAAGCCATCCAGGTAGTGTCAGACATGGTTCTCTCTCACTGCATGGGTCTTAAACTGTATCAATCATTGGTTGGCCACTCCTACAAGTTGTAGGCAGGACAAGTAGTAGGTTGAAGATTTTGTGGATGGGTTGGTGTCCCAATTCCTTTACTGGTAATCTTTCCTGGTTAGAGAAGATGGCTTCCTTAAACCCCACTACTAGGAGACTTTACTAGGCTTACCTTAAAGATTCCTTGGAGTTTACATTGCGCTAAGGTTCTGTGTTGCCCGAATGCCCCAAATTCTCGTCATCTCCTCCAATACTTTCTCACTCCATCCTACCTGATTCTTTCTGTTACCATCCATTCAGTTTGAAAGTAACAATTATCTTTTATGAGTGACCCTAATTGAAAATTATGACTTTTAATTAATACATTAGAAGAAGGGAGATTTTAAGGGAGGAATTATTTATCTATTTACTTACTTATTTTTGGTAACACTCTACAATGTCAAAAATTGCAGAAAATTTTTATCATGCTGGAGAATATTGTACATTCTTAATTTGCATCAGTATAATTGACATTAAATTATTAATTAGAACTAGAAGTATAACATATGGTTTAATGTAGAGGTTTGCACATGCTTCTTATGCTCTTTTTAATTGTAAAATATACTAACTATGTTTTCCTAACTTTAGATACATTAGAAATTATTTTATATATTTTACTTCCCCATTATATTAAACTGAAATGATTTTAATATGTGACTTAGATATTGTATGACATATTTTCAAATCTGAGTAAAAGAATTTTGTGTTGTAGAGTAGGGAAGTTATTACTTTAATATTAATATTTATCTGCAGCAAATCAGATCCAGTGAAAATAAGTTGATTTTTTTTAATCAGTTTTGAACATTTTCTTGTATTTCTCAGAGACTACCATATTGATTTAGAGGCTATATTAATGTTAGTATGCAATGTTTTTCATAAGGAGGAGGGTTACAGAACCTTCCTTGTGAATGTACATGAGAAAGATAAACCTACATATCAATGGTTAATGGTATATTCTAATTATCTTACTTTTCAAGAAAGAGAATGCAGCATTCCCATGCTAGACCCAAACTTAGTCGTTTCTCCCAGAGAAGTAAAATACAGAGTTGGAGACTTGTTGGAATTCTCTTGTCGCTCAGGACACAGAGTTGGACCAGATTCAGTGCAATGCTATCACTTTGGATGGTCCCCTAGTTTCCCGACATGTAAAGGTCAGTATCTATTTTACATTTGATGAATTAGGATCAGAAATTTAATTTTTATCTTTTAATATTCCCCATCATCCAATATGTCTATAGTATAAAATCTTCAGAGAAATTGACATCAAAAAGGACATGTATTATGTGGCTAATATAAAGCCACATATTTTTGAGGTTAATAACAAGCTAACATGCTCCTTTAAATGTGATATAAATATACATGCAGACATGATGGCTGAGACTGAAGGGATTTCTTTCATTTTCTCTACATTACTATTAGTGCTGGTGTTTTTATAGCATAGGCCTTCCCTCATAGAGTATGTCCAAACCTGTAAAAGCAGGTTTTAATTAATTCAATACCAGGTATTTAACAAATTAACATAGGTACTAGGTATAATGCTGATTTCTTGTTTTACAAAATGATAACTGTATGATAAAATAGTACCAGTCAATGTGAAAATCATTATAATCAACACAATAATTACTGAGTGATTTGTATCTTCAAGGTGTCAGGTTTATCAAAAATTCTTCAATCTTTAATACATTTGCAATCCTATTTCAACAGGTGTATTACAGCTATGAAATGTAAATCTAGTGTAAATAATATTTACTTAAAAAAGTGTTATAAAAAGTGATATGGTGAATAAATTAAAAATTTCTCCATTTGCTAAAATTTTAGCCTGTAAGATGGACATTTTCATTTATATTTATACAGTATTTCTACAGTAGGTCAAGTAGGATCATGTGCACAACCTCTTGAAATCCTTAATGGGGAAATTAAGGGAACAAAGAAAGTTGAATACAGCCATGATGATGTGGTGGAATATGATTGCAAACCTAGATTTCTACTGAAGGGACCCAAAAAAATTCAATGTGTTGATGGGAACTGGACAACATTTCCTGTATGTGTTGGTAAGTAAAAACATTAATACATCAAAGCTCTTTTGTATTCGAAGTAGTGCCTTGATCATAAATACATTTTCGTAAAACATCTACAGAGGAGGAGAGAACATGTGGAAACATTCCTGAACTTGAGCATGGCTCTGTCCAGTTTTCTGTCCCTCCCTATTACCATGGAGTTTCAGTGCAGTTCACCTGTGCAGAAACCTTCACAATGATTGGACCAGGGTCAATTTCTTGCATTAGTGGAAGGTGGACTCAGCTTCCTCAATGTGTTGGTAAGTATGTATACATAAAATAGTTACTTTATAACGTTTAGTATTTGTATTGTAGAAATATTTACTACTGTATACTTTTGAAGGTAGTAGTCTTTTAGGAAATATCTAGTCTTAAATAATATTAATTCAAACTTTCATTGTTTATAATTTGATGTATGTCTACAGATGAACAGAAATCATTAATATACCCTGTAAAAGCTTATTCATTACCTTAAGATAAATCTAGTTGTTAATTATAAAGTTTCATGTGACTGAAATGTGAAGATTAACACACAAGAAGATATGACTAAGGTTTCGAAAATATCATTGTTGTTACTATTTGAGACTTTCCTCTCAGGTCTTGGAAAGCTAAGAAATAAAGTCTACTAATAATCCATTTCCTACTCCCATAACAAACTGTCCTCCCTAAGCACATCTAGAATACTTGTGTTTATTCCATGTGTTCCATTCTAAAGTCAATGTTCTGGAGCTGGGACCATTACTCTGTCACCAGCTGTAGAACTCAGTGATTGGATTGAATAGAAAACATTAACCCATATATCCATTCTACACTGATTCTCCATGTTCTTTTGGTGATTCAATCCTAATAAGTACTTGACAGCATCTTGGTGTATACATTCTCTTTTCTCTGAAATGGAAGGGATTATTTTTAGAGTGAACTTGGTCATTCTTTAGCATGGTCCCTGGTGTCTAATCTTTACTATTTGGAGTTTTGGGTATTTGTTAATTCTAGGGAAACATAGAGCTCCTTTGGAAAGAGCAGCTATACTTGTGTTGTTTAATGATATGTTCTCCATGCCCAGACACCCAAACTCCATAACAGTTTCTCATATAAATGAATACCTCTACTGCATATTAATCCTAATGAATTTTTGCTCAACAAACACATTTTGTTAAACCCATCTTCATCATTGCTTTAAAACTGATTAACAATTAATTTTATATAGAGAAAGATCAGACATGATACCATATAAAAACTGAATTCTTTATTTAATATTAGTCTATACTTATTTTTCTATAATCTATTCTATTTTATTACTTGTTCAGATATCAGAGGTTTAGTTTGGTTGATCTGCCTATACCCACCTTAATATGACTCTCTTCAGTTATGTCTTCCTGGGCTACAAAGTAAATATTATGATTCAAATATTTTTACTGTGACACTATACATTAATTTTCTCCATATCCTTAGCTTTCTCCTGATAAATAATAGATTCAGAAGCAAATCATCTACATAGTCACCATGCCCCTTGACCTTCTCCTTTTTCCTTCACAGAACATCAGTTTTTGTCTTTCTATAGAGCAATCTTTAGGAAGGGGCTAATTTTCAGGAGTCTTTAGTGTTTGCCTCACTCTTGTTGACATTTTAAATGTTATATAACCTTTGTCAAATTATTTACTTTCATTTGCACTATGTTCATTTAACTCTAGATTTCAAGTTATTAATAAATGTTATCTAAGACCCGTACTGAAATGTTGAATTCTAAAAGGACTCTCATTTTCACTAAATAATTAAAATACATAGCATATTAAAAAGTCCATATATAGTCCTTACTTTACTCATAACACAACCAGAAAAACTTAGTATTATAACTTAATATTGCTATATTATAGAATAACCTGGAATATGAAAGTATTTCTTATAGACTCACATGAAGGGAGTATAAAGGATACAGGTGGTGACTACACACACCTAATTTCTTACACCAATTCTCTCACAAAATACTTTGAAGTATTTGTATTCTATGCACTATAGGTGTTCTTTTTCACGTGTCACATCTATCAAAAAAGGAAATGTGGAGTAGAAAATTCCTATAATTCCTTTATACTATCAACATGTTTTTTACTTTAATATTTTTAGCATTTTAACATTATGAAACATGGGAGAGTAATGAATTAGAACATTTTTACAGCTTTTAAGGCTATGACCAGTGTTAGTCATGTTATAATCATTTCTTAGGTAGAGCAGCTGAGAGAGTGATTTTTTTTAATGCTTTGGTAGTTGCATTGTACCCAAGTCTCTTCATGGCACTAACTGTCTCTGAGACATAAAAGAGTGGACATGACATCTAGTTACCATAACATAGGCCACTTCGACATGGAGAGTCTGAACATTTTGTTTGGCAGAGTTTATAGTACTAAGTTGTAGTGTCATTTTACATCCACTGTATAAATATTTTAATGTGATAGCTCACTCACTTCTTATAAGTGTGTTTACTTTTCATGGAAATATTGTCATATAGCAACGGATGAACTGAAGAAGTGTAAAGCACAGAGGTCAACTGACATAGAGGCAATTTACCCAAATAAGATTGAATTTAATCATAACTCTAACATGAGTTACAAATGTAGAGAAAAACAAGAGTATAAATACTCAATCTGCATCAATGGAAGATGGGATCCTGAACCATACTGTGCAAGTAAGCTCTTTTTGCCACTGTCTTTTCATGAGTGTTCTAGGCTTTTCTCAACTATATCAGTAATGTCTTTATATCCTTAATAAAATTATCCTAGAATTTTATGTGTAAAGCCTGTATTTATATTATTTCTACATCTCCATCTTCCCACTCCAACTCAACTCCTCTTGTGTCCCTCCAATTTCATATCCAGTTTATGGCTTCTTCTTGATGTATGTGTATAAGTATACACACATGTATGAATAATATATACAAATAAAACTTGTATATATATAAAACTGATGACTCCAGTCAGTGTTTCACCTATGTGTAAGTGCTAGGACTAAGTGCATTGGATTGGATAACTTATTTGTTTGCTCTCTCATCCAGAGAGAAGACTGATTAGTCCACATTACAGAGCCATTAATTGCCTGTAGCTCTTCATTTAGGGAAAGGGTCATGTAGCATTTTCCCTGTCTATACTAGTTTGTCAGTTGTTATTTTCATCAAGAATATCTTGTTAAGTGACCACTCTTTTGAGATTCCATGAGTTCAGCTATCCTGCCATATATGAAGATATTATCTTCTTACAAAATTTCTGGAAAAATACTTTTTAATCTAGGAGTTTATTTAGAAATTACAGTATCATGTTTGGTAGTGACCTGTAGTGTAAAACACACAAACCTGATCAACATGGTTTTACTTATGAGTCATAATGGTCCCTTATTCTTAGAGATCTACTACATGTGATTATTTTATCACAACAAATGTGCTATGGCATTCCTGTGCCTATGATTATTCATCATGTCTTTCAGTATGATTGTGTGTTCTGTCAATATAACAATTTATTTAAGTCTTCTAACAAATACCTTACCTGGAAAATTCTGATTTATTTGATACCTTCCATTCCATGTCAGTTGGCAACAGAGTCATTCTTCTACTATTTCTGCTTCTCTCTTTGTATTTATCACTGTTGTTTTGGAGGCCCTGCTTCATTTGATATTTTAACTAAAGTTCACAGAAAATATTTCCATGCCATTCCAATATTAAAACTACTATGTGCATGTTAATGGAGTGCACCTGTTGTTCTGTAGTTGTCTCTGTTATTTTATTATTTCTATTATCATTTTGGAAATAGTATTAAGATAGTAATTGTTTTTATTTTATACATGACTAGCTAGTTGTTCAAAGAATGTAGAGAAATGTATTTGCTACATAGTGTTGATTTATTTCTAGTAATTCCACTTTACTTAAGGAGAAATATATAAAAGAATGAAAGTATTAGTAACCATTAAGTAAGTACCTGTTCATGATTTGAATATGAGAGATTATTTTGTAGTGATTTAGTGGAAAACTTGTCAGAAGAGCATTAATACCAGCACTACATTATCCTGATTGTGAACCATCAGTTTTCACATCTCTATCCAGTTCAGGTTAAATGGAATGTCCACGGTAGTTGACATTTTGAATTACATAACACACACCACTTTTTATCATATTCCATATTCTTATTAACCAAGAGTCAATCTAATATTGATTATCAGTTGTGATGACTCAACTTATTTTCTATCTGACAGAATCCACAATTTCCTAGGAAAAACACTCTGAGCATGTCTGTAAGGGCATTTCTAGTTTAGGTTAACTGAGGGAAAATGATCCACTATGTATGCAGGTGAAACATTTTATGGACAGGAATTCTGGCATTAAAAAAAGGGAAAGGTGACTATGCATCCTGACTATAGATACAATATGAGCAGCACCTTCACATTTCTACTGCCGTTGCTTCCCTGTATGATGAGCTAACTTAAACTCTTCCTTCTTTCTTCTTTTCTTCTTTCCTTCTTTCCTTTGTTTCTTCTTTCCTTCATTTCTTCTTTCCTTCATTTTCTTCCTCTTTTCCTTATTTCCTTCCTTCCTTCTTCCCCTCTTTGCTTCCTTCTTTCATTTCTTTTTCTTCTTCCTCCTTTTACCTTCATTCCTAAGATTCTTTTGTCAGGTATTTCATCACAACAATGAGAAAAGTCATTAGTATATTGAATAAATACAAGTACAACTTTCACTACTCAACTTCCATTTATAAATTATTCATGAGGATTTTTAATGTAATCCAACATATTAGACCATAAATATCCAACGACAGCCCTAGAGAAATATTTATTTAATCTTAATCTTAATATAATGTACTTAAGTGTATAATTCAGCTAAAATATTCTAAAGACTAGAAATGACTGAAGCAAGTTTTATAAAAATAATATAAAACTTCAAGAAAAATGTGATAAATATCAAAGAATCATTATATTAACAAGAATCACTATATTAAATTGCTATACAAGTGAAATGTATAAATATGGACAATTTTTACATTGTCATAAATAATTTACTATCTAATGAACATTATTACTTCAATAATTTAAGATACTGTCTTTAGAAAAGAACTATGATTTTTGATGTTTTCTAGGAAAAGAGAGAACATCCTGCCCTCCTCCACCACAGATTCCAAATGCCCAAGTGATTGAAACCACAGTGAAATACTTGAATGGAGAAAAAGTATCTGTTGTTTGCCAAGACAATTACCTAACTCAGGACCCAGAAGAAATGGTGTGCAAAGATGGAAGGTGGCAGTCATTGCCACGTTGCATTGGTCAGTAGCTATGACTTTACAACATTAGAACTCAGGTGAAAGGATATGTATTGAAAGGGAATACTGTAAATATTCTGGACACATAATTCAAATAGTCTGTTTTATTTTCTAAATGTAAGTTTTTACTTCTGCTTGATTGTTTCATTTATTTTTTCATGTAGAAAAGATTCCATGTTCCCAGCCCCCTAAAATAGAACACGGATCTGTTAAATTACCAAGATCTTCAGAAGAAAGAAGAGATTCAAATGAGTCCAGCAGCCATGAACATGGAACTACATTCAGCTATGTCTGTGATGATGGTTTCAGGATATCTGAAGAGAATGTAGTAACCTGTTACATGGGAAAATGGAGCTCTCCACCTCATTGTGTTGGTGAGAGTGACATGAAAATTCAATAATGGGTTTAAACAAGTCATTACCAATATTCTATTCTCATCCTAACCAGAAGAAAGAATGATTTAGATCAGCACACTTACACATTTATATACTTTGACCATACATTTGTACTTGCATAATTCAATCTATGCTGCTTTAGTTGATTGTACTGTTTCTATTGAAATCTAGTTTCATTTTTGAATTTCTGTTTTTAAATATGATGTATAGTCTACAGACCTCATCTGCTCATGTGAGTTGTATTGTTTGATTTGGCACTGAGTATGAAAGTCCCAAGTATCTTTTTTCCATAATGTGCTCCCCATACCCATCTCACAATATGTGGTATTTTCTGAAATTATTAATTCCTTGAAGTTGTTTAACAGATGCAAGACAACAGAATGTGTTATTAGGAAGCACTGCCCACCTTCTTTATGATGGCACATCTTTCTTCTAGTTAACATTTCCTTCCAGTACTGCTACATAAAGAACTGATACATACAGTTGAATTTCTGTATTAGTACAATGTGGAATGTTTTCACTATGTTACTCTCATTTGTGTCATTTTCAGGAATTCCTTGTGGACCTCCACCTTCAATTCCTCTTGGTACTGTTTCTCATGAACTAGAGAGTTACCAATATGGAGAAGAGGTTACATACAATTGTTCTGAAGGTTTTGGAATTGATGGACCAGCATTTATTAAATGTGTAGGAGGAAAGTGGTCTGAACCACCACAATGCATAAGTACAGTTTTATTTTCATTCTTTGTGTAATATATAATCTAATTAAATCTATATGTGGCACAATTAAGAAATAAAGTGATAATTCTAGCATATACGAAGGTTTTGCTGCATAATTCTGGATGCTGGAAGGCAAATATAGTACTAGTAAAAACATAGTTTTATTTTTTCAACCCAACTAAATTATTTTTGTTTCATGTAGTCTGAGATATCAAAATCCTCAGACTTCAAGAACACACAGGCTCCTCTAAACATGCTCATCACTACAACGACAGTTTCTTTCCTTTTATACTTGTATTTTATTTATTTATTTATTGTTTATTTATTTATTTATTTATTTATTTATTTTGGTTTTTCGAGACAGGGTTTCTCTGTATAGCCCAGGCTGTCCTGGAACTCACTCTGTAGACCAGGCTGACCTCGAACTCAGAAATCCGCCTGCCTCTGCCTCCCAAGTGCTGGGATTAAAGGCGTTTCAGAGTTTAGAAGTACTGAAAGATGCCATCTTCCCATCCCAAGTCTACGACGACAGTTTTATCAGCAATGCCACTACAATTACATGTACTCTAAAATTTTGAAATAATAATCATGAGTAATTTGCTTTTGATAAAACATAAAGTAGAAATACTCTGTAAGCATGAAAAAGAATGAGAAAAATTGAATGCAAAATGTAAAATCTCAAGAATTATGATCATTAGAATTCTGTATCTACCTTATTTATTTTCATAAATATGAAAGAATTCAATATAACTAAGTAAAAATGGAAAAAAGTACTGTGTTTGTTGATTGCTATGAAGGTAACTATTGTTTCATATATTTTATATTCTACAACTTTCTGAAAACATATACCTATATAATTTATTTTTCTTTTCAGAAACTGATTGTGACTTTTTACCCTCATTTGAAAATGCCATACCGATCCAAAAGAAAAAAAAATCATATAGGTCAGGAGAACAAGTTACATTCAAATGTCGACCACGTTATCAAATGGATGGCTCTGACACTGTGACATGTGTTAATACCAAGTGGATTGGAAAGCCAGTATGCAAAGGTATTTGGATGGGCTTTTAACATGTATTTATTTTAGCGACAGAGAATGGCATAATTAAAAACGGTGCAGAGATTATTTTTAAAGGGAGATCAAGTTGGTTTATATTAAAAAAAAATAAAAGCATTGAATTGAAAACCTGATGGTAAAGCTGATAGTGTGATGGTGTTCAGAGTTTGATTCTACAGTCAGAATCATCAGAGAGGGACAGAAAAAGTTAAGGGTCATTTGAGGGATATTATAAAAACCTAAAACAAGTTTGCATAAACACACACACACACACACACACACACACACACATATACCCATCATTTACCTGTGACATTCATGATTTCATTTTTTGTGCGTAAATAAATGTAGCAAATTTTCTTTATCCATTCATCAAGTCAGGAATATATTTGGAATCTTATACAATAATTAGTCACTCAAGATGATCAAATATGTAATAATACTTTATTTTGCTCTTTAGATAATTCCTGTGTGGATCCACCACATGTGCCAAATGCTACTATAGTCACAAGGTCCAAGGCTAAATATCCATCTGGTGACAGAGTACGTTACGAATGTAATAAACCTTTTGAATTATTTGGGGAAATGGAAGTAATGTGTCAAAATGGGATTTGGACAGAACCACCGAAATGCAAAGGTAGGGCATCATTTTCCCTAATGTTTATTTGACAACATAATTTACTTATTGCACATTAGTGAAAATAAACTGAAACAATTTTTTAAAAAATTACATTATTTTATTTGTTTACATACCAAATGTACCCTCCTAGAGCCCCCTCCCAGAGCTCTTTCCCCCATGCCCCCTCTACTTCACCTCTGAGAGGATGGCCCCTCCATCCCTCTTCCCTGAGTCATCAATTCTATAAAGGATTAGGTGCATCCACTCCCTCTGATGCCAGAAAAGGGTGTCCCCTGCTAGATATGTGCCAGGAGCCTCTAACCAGCCCCTGTATGCTCTTTGGTTTTGTGACTTAGTCTCGGCAAGCTCAGAGGGATCCAGGTTAGTTGACACTGTTGGTATTCCTATGGGGTTTCTATCCCTTCAGCTCCTTCAATACATTCCCTAACTCTTCCATAAGGGTCCCAGACCTCTGTCCAATGCTATGCTGTAAATATCTGCCTCTGTCTCAGTCAGCTGATGGTAGAGTTTATCAGACGAAAGTCATGCTAGACCCCTGTCTGCAAGCACAACATGGCACCAGTAATAGTGTCAGCATTTGGTGCCTGCCCATGGGACAGATCTCATGTTGGGCCAGTAACTGGTCAGGAATTCCTTAAGTCTCTGCTCCATTTTTGTCCCTGCATTTCTTTTAGACAGGAACAATTTGGGGACAAAATTTTTGAAGGTGGATTGGTGTCGCATCCCTCCTCTTGGCCACTTGGGGTCCTACTGAACTATTGGAAGTGGTTTCTTCAGGTTCCCTTCTCACTGTTGAGGATTTTGCTTAAACTCACCAACACTGAGACCTGAGAGCTTCTCCATACTGAGTCTCTGGTACTTTAAGGAGGTTCTGCTCATCCTCCTTCACCAGCAGCTTCATGTTTCCATTTATATTCCTGTCCTTGTGTACTTCTCTTCTGTTTTGCCCACACCTGATCCTGTCCCCCTTTCCCTTCCCCTCCACTCTCCCACTCAGGTAGCCCCCTTCCTCTACCTCCGATGATTATTTTGTTTCACATTCTAAGTCGGATTGAAGCATCTTCACTTGGGCCTTCATTCTTGTTTAACTTCTTAGGGTCTGTGGGGTACAGAATGGATATTTTGTACCTTTGGGCTAATAGCCACTTATCAGTGAGTACATACCATGAATGAATGTCCTTTTGTGTATAGGTTACCTCAATCAAGATGATTTTTCTAGTTTCACCAATTTGCTTGCAAAATTCATGATGTTCTAGTTTTTAATAGTTGAACAGCATTCCATTGTGTAAATGAATATTTTCTATATCCATTCTTCGGGGGAGGGACATCTGGGTTGTTTCCAGCTTCTGGCTATTATGAACATCTAGTTGTATAATGTAGAACATCTACATGTAGAACAGCTTCTAACATCTAGTTGTATAATGTAAACTTAGCTACAGAAGATCTGGTGCCTCTATGTGGTCTCTATAGATATTCAAACACACATCCAAACTTAATTAACAAAATAAAACATAAAATTCATCTTTAACAAGCATTGATACTAATGCCTCTGATGTATATTCATGTTGAAGCATGAATATATATATATATACATACATTAATCTTTGTTCATATACACAAGGTACATATATTATATATATATATATATATGTAAATTAATATATAAAGTTATTTATATATTTCAAATGCATATATCTATATCTAATCTATATCTATATCATCTATACCTATAATCTATAATCTATAATCTAATCTATATCTAATCTATATCTAAACTATATCTATATCTATATCTATATCTATATCTATATCTATATCTAGTGAAGCATGTCTCCTTGTGGTATTGTAAAGCATCTTTTAGGTATATGCCCAGGAGTGGTTTCCAATTTTCTAAGAAATTACTAGGTTGATTTCCAGAGTGGTTGTATAAGTTTTACAATCACAACAGCAATGGAGGAATGTTCCTCTTTCTTTATATCCTGGTCAGCGTATGCTGTCACTTGAGAGATCTGAGAAGCCATTCTGGTTGGTGCAAGGTGGAATTTCATGGTTGTTTGATCTGCATTTCTTTGATGACAACTGATGTTTATTTTTAACTTTCGTTTTTAAATTGACTACAGTTTCTTCTCCCTCCAGTTCTCTCAGCTTCCTCAAACTGCACCTCTCCCTAGATCCCCTGCCCTCTGCTTTTCTTCAGAATAGTCCTCCAAGAGACAATAGCCAAACATTACAATACAAGATACAATAAGAAAGGTCAAATTCCTCTCACATTGAGGCTGGACAAGGCAACCTAATAGGAGAAAAAGAGTCCCAAGAGCAGGTGAAATGGTCAGATATACACCTATTCCCACTGTTAGGAGTTTCAAAAAAACACCAAGCTAACAGCCATAACATACACAGAAGACCTTCGGCAGATCCATACCTTCCTCTTGTTTGCTGCTTTAGTCTCTGTGAGCCTATGTGAGCCCTGCTTAGTTGATTTAGTGGACTAGGTTCGATATATACTCAATCCCCTAGAACTCCCACATTACCACCCTGCAACCTTCTGTAGGATTCCCTGATATCCAAGGGAAGGAACCCAATGAAAATCTCCAATTTAGACTCTTTCCTCATAATGTCTGGCTGTGGGTCTCTCCTCCTGCTCCCATCTGCTGCTACAGAGCTTGTCTGATGACAAAGTCACAAGACATGCATCCTAGGTGTCTGAGGTGTCCAGTCTTTGGTTCCTGGCTATCCAGTCAGTGTAGAGCATGGTCATTCAGGAGATGATTTAGCTGTTAAAGGCTAGGCTCATTACTAAAGTGATAAGAGAAGAATATTTTAAAAAAATAAAATGATACCGTTTTGGTAACTATAATAAAGAAGTATGGTGGGAATTTTTCAACAAAATTATATCAGCTTAGAGGAACAATTGATGCTAAGAAAACATTAATCACTTTACTACTAAAAACATTTACTTATTTATTAAATATTAAATGTATAAAACATAATATTTATATAAGGAAAATATTTTCTAAATAATAACTTTCAGATGTAAGTAAATGGTATGAGAGAATATCAATATATGAGAAAATATTTGTTGGCTTTCCTTATTTCTTATGTGTTGAGTTCAACATGTGGGAATTTTCAATGAGTACAAGCTAAAATTTAGATTTAAAACCACAGAAAATTTCCAATTTACATCAATTAGTCATTTATTATTGAATATGAACTATATATTTATAATGGACATATTTAAATCATATCTAGAAAGAAACATCAACTGTCTAGTCTACCATCAAATCTCAATATTCAGATCATTTGCATGTGAAATAATTTTTAGTATATCAGTTCATTTGTTCCTTTGTGTTTCGGTTTTCTGCTTATGGGAATGAATTATATATATATATATATTTTACATTCCAGTCCTCCTTATTCCTCTCTCAGTCTGCCCTCTGAATGTTCTTCATCCCATACTTTCTCCACATCTTCAAGAGGATGTACTGTCTCCACCAGACTTCCCCACTCCCTTAGGCCTCAAGTCTCTTCAGGTTTAGTTAGGTGTATCATCTCTCACTGGGACCAGACCAGGCAGTCCTCTGCTCTGTATGTATTGGGGCCTCATATCAGCTGGTATATGCTGTCTGGTTGGTTGCTCAATGTCTGAGAGATCTTGGAGGTCCAGGTTATTCATGACTTTTGGTCTTCCTATGGAGTCACCCTACCTCTCAGCTTCTCACAGCTTTTCTCTCTTTAAACTACAGGGGTACCTGTTTCTGTCCATTGGTTGGGTGTAAGTATCTGCATCTGCCTCTTTCAGCTGCTTGTTGGGCCTCTTAGAGAGCAGCCATGCTAGACTCCCCTTGAGATGGATTCCAATTTGGGCCTGTCACTGAACCTCCTTTCCCTCAGCTTCTCCATTTTTGTCCCTGCAGTTCTTTTAGCCAGAAACAATTTTGGATCAGAGTTTTTTGACTGTGGATGGCAACCACATTCCTACACTTGATGTTCTGTCTTTCTACTGTAAGTGGACACTACAAGTTCCCTCTCCCCACTGTAGAGCATCTCTACTAATGCCCTGCTCTTTGGAACCTAAGAGTCTCAACTTCCAGGTCTCTGCAACTTTCTATAGGGTCTCCCCAACTCCTACCTCCTGAGGATGCCTATTTCCATTCTTTCTGCTGGCCCACAGGGATTCAGTCCTGCTTCCCCCTGTCCCCCAATACCTGATCAAGTTCACCTTTTCCCGTCTCCCTTTCCCCCATGATTTCCTTCTTCTCCCTTGCACATGAGATTGAGGCATCCTCACTTGGCCCTTTGGCTTATTAACCTTCTTGAGGTCTGATGATTGTATCCTGGGTATTCTGTACTTTTTTAGCTGATACCCCCTTATTAGCAAAATTATATTATACCATGCATGGCTTTTTGGGTCTGAGTTGCTTCATGCAGGATGATACTTTCTAGTTCTATACATTTGCATGCAAAACTCAGGTTGTCCTTGTTCTTGATAGCTGAGTAGTATTCTAGTATGTAAATGAACCATGTTTTCTCTGTCCATTATTCTATTGTGGGATATCTGGGTTGTTTCCAACTTCTGGATATCACAAATAAAACCACTATGAACATGATGGAACTCGTGCCCCTATGGGATTGTGGGACATCATTTGGATATATGCCAAGAGTGATATAGCTGTATCTTCAGGTATATCTATTTTCAAATTTTAGAGGTATCTTGAGATGTTTTCCAGAGTGGTTGTACCAGTTTTCCATTTCACAAGCAATGGAGGAGTGTTCCTCTTTCTCCACATCCTCATTGACATGTGCTGTTACCTGAAGTTTTGATCTTCACCATTCTGATTGGTATAAGATGGAACCTCAGGTTAGGTTTGATTTGAATTTCCTTGATGATGAAGGATTTTGAACATTTCTTTATGTGGTTCTTGGCCCCTCAAGATTGTTCTCTGGTGAATATTTTTGTTGATTTCTATATCCATTTTTTTAATTGGGTTGTTTGGTTTCTTGGTGGTTATCTTCTGGAGTTCTTTATATATTTTGGATGTTAGTCCTTTATTGAATGTGGGGTTAGTGACGATTAATAGTATTGTTGAGTTCTATATTCCAATTTTGATTGGGTTGTTTGGTTTCTTGGTTGTTAGATCCTGGAGTTCTTTATATATTTTGGATATTAGCCCTTATTGAATGTGGGGTTAGTGAAGATATTTTTCCAAATCTGTAGGTTGTTGATTTTCCTATTGACTATATCCTTTCCCATATAGAAGCTTTTCAGTTTCATGTGGTCCCATTTATCAATTCTTGATCTTAGAGCCTGAGCCATTGGAATTCTGTTTAGGAAATTTATCTTTATGCCAATGAGTACAAGGCTCTTATCCAATTTCTCTTATATTAGATTCAGTGTATCTGGTTTTATGTTTAGGTCTTTAATCCACTTGGACTTGATTGAGCTTTGTGCAAGTTGACAAATATGCAACTATTTCATTTTCTACATACAGACTGCCAGTTAGACCAGCATCATTTATTGAAGATGTTTTCTTTTTTCTTCAATGTGTATTTTTGGCTTCTTTGTCAAAGATCAAGTGTCCATAAGTGGGTAGTTTTATTTCTTAGTCTTCAAATTTATTTCACTTATCAATGTTTCTATCACTGTATCAATACCATGCAGTTTTTATCACTATTGCTTTATAGTATAGCTTAAGGTCATGGATGGTGATTCCCCCAGAAGTTCTTTTATTGTTAAGAATTGTTTTCACTATTCTGGATTTTTTGTTTATCTAGACACAACTTAGAATTGCTATCTCCATGTCTTTGAAGAACTGTTTTAGAATATTGATGAGGATTGTGTTGAATCTATAGATTGCTTTTGGTAGGATGGCCATTTTTACTGAGTTAACCTTGCCAATCAATGACCATGGGAGATTTCTCCATTTTCAGAGGCTTTCAATTCCTTTCTTGGGAGACTTGAATTTCTTGTCATACAGATCTTTTACTTGTTTGGATACAGTTACCCCAAGATATTTTTAAATTGTCTGTCCTATTGTGAAGGGTGTTGTTTCCATAATTTCTTTCTCAATCCATTTAACATTTGTATAGAGAACAAATACTGAATATTTTGAGTTAGTTTTTTATCCAGGCAATTTGGTGAAGTGATTTGTAAAAGTTCTCTGGCAAAATTTTTGGGGTTGTTTATGTATACTGTTATATCATCTCCAAATAGTGATACCTTTAATTCTTACTTGCCAATTTGTGTTCTCTAGAACTCCTTTTGTTTTCTTATTACTCTAGCTAGATCTTCGAGTACTATATTGAATAGACACAGGAAGAGTGGGCATCCTTATCTTGTCCCTGATTTTAGAGGGATTGCTTCAAGTATCTCTCCATTTAATTTGATATTGCCTGTGGGTTTGCTGTATATTGCTTTTATTATTTTTAGGTATTGGCTTTGAATTCCTGATCTCTCCAAGACTTTTAACATGAAGGAGTGTTTTATTTTGTCAAATGCTTTATCAGCATCTAATGAGATAATCATTTTTCTCATTGAGTTTGTTTATATAGTGGATTATGTTAATAGATTTTTGTATATTGAACCAATCTTGCATCCCTGGGATGAAGTCTACTTGATCATGGTGAATGATGGTTTTGATGTGTTCTTGGATTCAGTTTGCTAGGATTTTATTGAGTATTTTTGCATTCCTATTTATTAGCAAATTTGGTCTGAAGTTCTCTTTTCTTTTTTTTTTTTTTTGAGTCTTTGTGTGGTTTAGGTTTCAGAGTAATAGTGGCCACATAGAATGAATTAGGTAGTGTTCTTTCTTTTTTTTTTTTAATTTTATGGAATAGATTCAAGAGTTTGGGCATTACCTCTTCTTTGAAGGTCTTGTAGAATTCTGCACTAAAGCCATATGGCCCTGGGCTCTTTTTGGTTGAGAAATTTTGATGATTTTTTTTCCATTTTCTTATGGGATATTGACCTGTTTAGAAAGGTTACCAGATCTTGATTTAACTTTGGTACATGGTATCTGTCTAGAAAATCTCCCATTTCATCTAGATTTTCCAGTTTTTTTTTTTTTTGAGTATAGGCTTTTGTAGGATGATCTGATGATATTTTGTATTTCCTTAGTTTCTGTTGTTCTGTTTCCCTTTTCCTGTCTCATTTTGTTAATTTGTATACTAACTCTGTGTCCTCTAGTTAGTTTGGCTAAGGGTTTATCTGTCTTGTTGATTTTCTCAAAGAACCAGCTTTTCATTTTGTTGGTTCTTTGTATTGTTCTCTTTATATCTATTTTGTTGATTTCCTTCTGGAGTTTGACTATTACCTGTCCTCTACTCCTTTTGGGTATTTCTATTTCATTGATTTCCTTCTGGAGTTTGACTATTACCTGTCCTCTACTCCTTTTGGGTATGATAGCTTCTCTTTCTTTCTTTCTTTCTTTCTTTCTTTCTTTCTTTCTTTCTTTCT
>NW_021620946.1:69577-92968 GCF_004785775.1 Grammomys surdaster
CTTTCTTTCTTTCTTTCTTTCTTTCTTTCTTTCTTTCTTTCTTTCTTCCTTCCTTCCTTCCTTCCTTCCTTCCTTCCTTCCTTCCTTTCTTTCTTTCTTTCTTTCTTTCTTTCTTTCTTTCTTTCTTTCTTTCTTTTATTTGATACTTTCTTTATTTACATTTCAAATGTTATCTCCTTTCCAGGTTTCTCCAAGAAACCCCCTATACCATCCCCAGTCCCCTGCTTCTATGAGGGTGTTTCCCCACCCATCCACCCATCCATGCCTCCACACCCTCACCCTATAATTCCCTTACACTGGAGCATCAGTTTTGTTCTAGAGCTCTTAGGTGTGCTGTTATGTTGCCAGTATAAAATCTCTACATTTTTTTAAAATCAGAACACTTAGTGCCATGAATTTTTCCCTTTAGCATTGCTTTCACTGTGTCCCATAGTTTTGGTTATGCTGTATCATTATTTTCAATAAATTCCAGGAAGTTTTAAATTTTCTTATTTATTTATTCCTTGACCAAGTTATCACTGAATAAAGTGTTGTTTGGTTTCCATGGGTATGTGGGTTTTCTCTTGCGTTGGGTCTTATTGAAGACCAGCCTTGTGCTGTGGTGATCTGACAGAGTGCGTGGGATTACTTCAATCTTCTTGTATTGGTTGAGGTTTGTTTTGAAATCCACTATACGGTCAATTTTTGAGTAGGTACCATGCGGTGCTGAGAAGAGGGTATATTCTTTCGTTTTAGGATAAAATGTTTTGTAGATCTCAGTTAAATGTGTTAGATTCATAGCCTCTATTAGTTTCACTGTGTCTCTTTTTAGTTTCTGATTTAATGACCTATTCATTAGTAAGAGTGGGGTGTTGAAGTTTCATACTATTATTGTTCAGGTTCAGTGTGTTTTTTTAGCTTTAGTAAAGTTTCCTTTATGAATGTGTGTGCCCTTGCATTTGGGGCATAGATGTTCAGAATTAACACTTTCTCTTGGTGAATTTTTTAACACTTTCTCTTGGTGAATTTTTTTCTTTCATGAACACGAAGTATACATTCCCAGCTTGCTTGATAACTTTTAGACTAAAAGTCTATTTTTTTTGGATAGTTGATGACAATTCCTGCTTGTTTCTTAGCACCATTGCTTGGAAAACTTTTTTTCAGCCTTTTATTCTATGGTAGTGTGTTTCTTGTATGCATCAAAATGCTGGATCCTGTTTGTGTATTCAGCCTGTTAGCTTATGTCTTTTTATTGGGGAATTGAGTACACTGATATTGAGAGATATTAAATCAGATGATTGTTAGTTCCTGTTATGTTTGTTGTTGTGGGTATTATGCACATGTGATATTATGTATTTAGGCATTATGTGCATGTGATTCTCTCCTTTTTGCTTTGTTGTGAGTTGATTAATATCGTGATTTTTCTTTGGTGTGAGTATGCTCCTTATGTTAGAGTTTTTCTTGTAGAACTCTACATAGTACTGGAGTGGTAGATAGATATTGTTTGAATTTGGTTTTGTCCTAGAATATTTTGTTTACTTTTCCATCTATGTTGATGGGGAATTTTACTGAGTATAGTACCCTGGGCTGGTATTTGTTTTCTCTTAGGATCTGCATGAACTCTGTCTAGGTTCTTCTGAATTTGTTTGTCTTTTTTGAGAAGTCAGGTGTAATTCTGATAGGTCTATCTTTGTATGTTACTTGGGTTTTGTCCCTTATAGCTTTTAATATTCTTTCTTAGTTCTGTTCACTTTGATCATCCTGATAAGCCCTTAGAAACAGTGATCACAGGAGTGTTCACAGAACTTTGTTATTGCTTTGCTTGTTCTTTGACTATTTGCATCTATTATATTGCTAATTCTTCAACCTAGAATTGACTTTAATAATTGCATGTAAATTAAAAGCAAAAAGGAGGAGGTGAGACAGGATAGGTGTTTTCTAGGGAGGGAAAATAGGTAAAGTAGATGGTATCTGAAATATAAATAAATGAAATATCCAATTAAAAATAAGTGAAAAAATGTCTTTGGATTATTATGTGATGAAAATATTTTCTTTTCTGGTCCAATATATTTGCTGTTCTACAGGCTTCTTGTATATTTATGGAAATCTCTCAAGCACAACCTGGCATCAGTAATAGTGTCAAGGTTTGGTGCCTGTGCATGAGATGGATTCCAAGTTGAGAGGGTAAATTAATGGGCTTCCCTTCAAGCTCTGTTCCATTTTTATATCTGCATTCCCTTTAGACAGGAACATTTCTTAATCAAATATTTTTCAGATGAGTGGGTGACTCCATCCCTCAACTGGGGGCCATGTCTACCTACTGGTGGTCTCTTTAGGGTTTATCTCTTCACTGTTGTACATTTTAGCTTTGCTTATCCCCATTGGATCCTGAAAGCCTGTCATATCCTTACTGTCTGGGACTATTAAGAGGTTCCCAAGTCCCCCAGCAAACACTGGTGCATAATTTTATACATTCTTCTAGCCCTGTAGGACTCTGTCTGTCTCCCCCCTCCCACATATCTGACCCTGCCTTTCTTCTTTTCCCTCCACCTCCCCTCTCCCATTCATGTCACTTCCTCCTTCTGCCTCCTATGATTATTTTTTAACACTATTCTTAAATGCTAGGTTTCACTTGAAACACAAACATAATTTTATGAGTACAAAGATCATCTGCTATATACCCTTAATTTTACAGTTAAATTTCTCCTACTATTAATTTCTATTTTTATTTTTGTAATGAATTCTGGTAGTTATTCTTTAGGAAAACATCTCTGCTAGATGTAAACTCTTTTTATCTTCTTTGATTGGATAATGTCTCCATTAATGTATTTATTCAAAAGGCTACAACCACAGAATATAGAACTTAAAGCTGACACCCATTTTCTTTTCTTCCTATGGTCTTCATGATGGTAGATAGGAGTCACTTTCTTTGGGAACTTGGTCCAGTATGGTTGCTGAAGACTTCCTACTAATTTTTTCCAAAATATTTTAAGCAATTTTAATAGATGGATCTCCACGAGTTTCATGGGAATTGTCCTATTTAAGTTTACCCAGCTCTTGAATGTGCACATTCATGCATTATGGACATTATGTTTTAATTTTCCTTCACATTATTTTATTTGAATCTCAAGTGTTTTGTTTTTACCTAAAAAGAATTTGAATTTTGTTCAGTTTCATGATGTTCCTCTTGAGATCTTACTGAACAGAATCAGTACTTTTGATTTCCGACTTTCACTGTGTCTTCCAAGGGTAAGCAGTAGTCCAAAAGAAAGACACATAGGACAGTATTAGGTAATTAGATGAGTTCTGAATTTCTTTACTAGAATTTTCAGTGTCTCTTCCCTGCATATAATGTTTACTAAAAGTACTCTGTCCAAGCATTTCAGATATACTTAGCAAAAGTATAACATATAGACGGCTATGCTTCTTTTGACCCTATCAGAAACCCAGAAAGCCTCGTTCGCCTTCTGTAATATTATAAGCTTTAAAGTCTTATTTACAAATATATTTTTAAAAGAGTGGCAATATATGGAGTCTTATTCTATTAGATATTTTTTTAAAAGTTGCCTATCTACATTGGCATCTTATGTTCTGAAGCTCTTAAGATATTTCCTAATACTTGAAGGTTTCAGAACACACTTGTTTGCTGAAGTTAAGTAACTGCTTTAGGTGAGAAGGCAGGAAGAAGTTGAAACTCTCATTTTATATGATTAACCTTTCTTAAATAATTATTTATTTAGCGAGAAATTGCTAAAGTCTTGTTTAATACAGTATTCTTTCTGGTTCTGCTTGAGCCTGTAATTTGACTTGGTTCTCAAACATTCAAATCTTGTCTCCTTAGACTCAACAGGGAAATGTGGGCCTCCTCCACCTATTGACAATGGAGACATCACCTCCTTGTCATTATCAGTATATGCACCATTATCATCAGTTGAATATCAGTGCCAGGACTATTATCTACTTAAAGGAAAGAAGACAATAACATGTAGAAATGGAAAGTGGTCTGAGCCACCAACCTGTTTACGTAAGTACCTTATTTTCATAGATTATAGGAGATTTTGTGTTATATTATGGATATTATTCTGTTAATACTAGAACATTCAAAAAACACAAGTACTGTTTTGATTGTGCTTCAGTGCCAAACATCAGCATGTGATAAAAACAAGATTATTAGATTCTTTTTATAAAAATCACCTGTCAAATAAAATTGTACAGGTTATTACTTATAATTAAGTCTCTACTACCATGTGTTAATGTCCACAAAACTGGGAACCAGCATGATATTTTATACCTGTTTTCTCAGTCAGTATTCTATTGCTGTAAAGAGGCACTACGGCTATGGCAAAACTTTTAAAAAACAAACAAGCAAACAAAAAACACATTTGTTGGGTGGATATTGCTTACAATATCAGAGATTAGTCTATTATCACATTTGGGAGCATGGTGGCCCAGAGGCAAACTTGATGGTGGAGAAGGAGCTGAGCATTCAACATCTGGCTCTAGAGGGAGCAGCAAGCCATCATAGACATATATCTTCTAATGAGCCAATACCAATTCCAGTAAGGCCATAGCTCCTAATCCTTCTCAAGTATCACCAGTCCCCAATGAATAATCTATATTTGAGTCTATGGAGGCTGTTCTTTTTCAATTCACCAAACCTGTGTACATCTTGCAAGTATTAAATCCATACAACATCTCCTTCCTTTAGATAGGCCAAATACCATCTATTAACCACTGTCATGCATTCTAGAGAAATTATAGTCTTTCTTTTATCTGTGAAAAAGAACACAAAATCATTGTCTTTCTATGTTTGGTTTATTTCAATTAATGTCCTCCAATGCTCTTTCCTAATTAAAACAATAAAATATATCTGTAATGTCTGGACAATATTTTGTGTTTAAATATACCATGTTGTATTTTTAAATTCACCAATTAATATTAGTTCAGACAATTTTTTTCATCTTAGCTATACTCCTTTAGCAGTTTACAATAGATATATGCATGCAGTTTGAGTAATATGATTTTATTTCCTTTGGATACATACCAGAAGAAACATATAAAAATATGTAAAAATCTATTTTTAAATTTTTAAGACATCTCAATTGTTATCTATAGTAATTTCACAAAGTCATATTCTCATCAATGTTTTGTTTGTTTTTCACCACACATTCATGAGCATTTGTAATTATAAGGGCTCTTTTTTCCGGTGCTATTTTAACTGACTGAGAAGATATTTTATTATGGATTGACAATGAAATTACAGCTAATGATATTTAGGTTTTTATTTTTTTAAAGTATCTATCCATTTATCCAGTTTTGATTGGCTTACTTTTCTTTTAAAATGTGTTTTTCCACAGACTAATAATAATTCATTTAAAGATTATCAACAAATTGAAATCCTTTTCAATTATATTAGTATAACATAAGATAGATATAGTGCAAAACTCTTTCAAAATCAATCTACTGAAAATGATGTTGTAACTTCCAAAAGACCAACCATGCCCAAAGTAATCAATTCAAATCAAATAAAACAAAAACAAAACAAAGCCAAATAAGTGTATTTTCACTTTTTTTTTGACATAGGAAACCCCTATAAGAGCTATGTAAATATCTGGAAACAAACAATAAACAACCATTTACTTTGATTCAAGTGTCTAACAATTTCTTAGGTGTATTGATTATACTCTGTGCTATGCACAAGTACCACATTGCGATAAAATCTGTGGGTCAGTGTTTGCTTTTTGTAATTTGGATTCCCATCCAAACACACAGTGTCCAAAACCAATAAAATGTTTCCCAGTTGTGCTTCTTTGTTCTTTCAGTGGTTTGTTCTTACATTGATGTCGTTGACCAACTTTCAGTGACTTTGCTCAGAAAGGCAGACATATATCAATTATAATCATCTCCATATGGATATCAATTATTCCTTTACCGTTTATTGAATATGATGTCAGTTTCCTAACATAAGTTTTTGGAAAGTCTATTTGGATCAGTTAACTGTAGATGCATAGATCATTTCTCAAATCACTTTTCTCATTCACTGGAGGGTTTATTGCATTCAAGTTACTGTGGGGCTCCTGGTGTATGTTGAAATCAGATATTGTGACATTCCAGATTTTCCTTTCTGCTCTAGTTCCAGTTATCTGCTCATTCTATTGTACTTCCATACAAATTTTAGATTTTTATCCATATGAGTGTGAAAAATGTTATTGGTATTTTGTTGTGGGCTCATATAGACTGCTAGTAACCATAGGCAATGTGGACATTTCTATATCAATATTAATTCTTACAACCCTTTAATATACAAGATTTTTCCATTTTTGTCTTTTCTGATTCTTTTACCAGTTAACTAATATTTATGATTGAAGTTTTCACTTACATTGATAAATTAATAGCTGAATTAATTTTGAAGTTACTGATAATGACATTGCATTTTTGGTTAATTCTCAGAAAAAAGTGGAAATTGTTTATAAAAAAGGGGTGATTTTTGTAGGTTTATATATTACTTTATTGACTTTGATAATTTTTCTTTCAGCTGCATGTGTAATATCAGAAGATGTTATGAAAAGACATAATATAGTTCTCAGATGGAGAGAAAATGAAAAGATTTATTCCAAATCAGGGGAGAATATTGAATTTATGTGTAAACCTGGATATAGGCAACAAAAAGGATCTCATCCATTTCGTACAAGTTGCATTCAAGGTCACATCAATTATCCTACTTGTCAATAAAATCACAATACAATTAGTAAATCTTATGGATGAACCTTTGTTTATAAATTCAGTTAATATGCATAGCATATTACTAATTCAGTTTCACTTTTCATTTGAAATATTGTTTAGCTCATTTCTTCTAATAAGTATAAACTTTTTTGTTATATGGTGTTTAATTTGTAATCTTAGAGAATGTTGTCACAATGAAAGAGCAGCACATTCAAAAATCCTACTCCAAAATATATATTCAAGGGCAAACTATATCAAAGCATGAAAATAAATGTAAGTTCTTCAATGTCTGTTTCTGTTCAGAACTCTTCAGAATTTCCTCGATATCTTTTGATGTAAAGTTCTGATTCACAATGAGTGGAAGACATATTGACTCAGTCTTCGAATTAGCATTATTTCCCAAACTCAAGTTATAATACCAAACTATCAATTGTAATATCACTAATGCATGTAATTAATTACTATATACTACTTTTGTATCAATAACAAAATCTAAGTAAATTCTTGCATATGAATGTCTAATATTTTGTACATTGTAATAATGAAATATTCAAACAATTATACAAAGGGATTAAAGTTTTCACTATGTGTATGATTCTATCACTGTAATAATATTGACTTTAAAACCTATAAATATTAGTTATCACTTATGAACAGAAAATGAGTATTATCTTAGTTTTTTTCTTGTTGTTTTTTTAATTCCATAGCTTATTTATTTCCATTTCAGATGCATCCCCCTTCCCAATTCCCCCTACCCATTAATCCCCTATCCCTTCTCTCCTCCTTCTTTGCCTTTATGCTATTTAAATTACATGCAAGTACTAAGATCAGTTCTAAGTTGAGGAACTAGCAATACAATAGATGAAAATAGTCCAGGAACAAGTAATACAATAAACCCAGTTATGACAAAGAACATGCATGACAGTAAACAGAGTCCAGTGATCACTCCTGTGATCACTTTTTCTAAGGGCTTACCAGGATGATCAAAATATTTGAATATATTTCTCCGTCCTAGTCCAAAGTCATTTTCATGCCTAAAGCCAACTTTTTTGTTCTAGCTTAAGATTTAGATTCCTGCCTAAAATTTCTTCTTTGTTCTAGCCTCGGATTTAGATTTCTGCCTGAAATTATTTCTTTGTTACAGCCCAATGTCAGATTCCTGCCTGCAGTTTACTTCCTTGTCTTTGGCCTAGGTCAGATTCCTTCCAAGCAGCCCATTTCCTTGTCCGTGGCCAATAACAGATTCCTGCTAGGCAGCCCCAAAAGCGCTCCACATCTTCCCCTTATTATTCCATAAACCAGACTGAGCCTATCTTATGTCCTTCTGACAAGAAAGCCTTCCTTAGCCATCGTGGAATATTCATTATCATAAGCAATACATTTATGTCTTAGATTGGTGAGGATTTCTGCAGAATCTTACCCGTCCTTGACTTGCCAGCCTGTTAAATTAATAACTCTGTCTGAGGGTCCATTATCAGTTTCAAGTCATGTACTTTGGCTGCCAGCATGTTGATGTAGTAGAGACTAGCTTTAACATGACGGACAGGAATAAAAGTATTCCCAGGACAAGAAGGGCTAGCCTGATCAAGCTATATATGCCAGTTGTTTTGAAGAGACATATTAACCAAGGCAACTCAAATGCATAATGACATTTAACTAGGTTTGGCTTTTAAGTTAACATATTTAGTCAATTATCATCACAGTGTAAAGTAGGACAGTGTTTATGTAGACATGCTGCTGGCAAAGGAACTGAAAATTCTACATTTTGATCCATAAGCAGCAAAAGGCCATGTGCCACACTGAACATCACTTGAGCATAGGCAACCTCAAAGCCTGCCCCGACTGTGACAGACTTCATTCAACATGACCCTACCTATATTAACTAAGCTACACCTCCTTATAGTGTCACTTTCTATGGACAAGCATTCAAGCACATGAGTCTATGTGATCCATAGCTATTGAAACTCCCACAGATATATACATATTGTTCACCCAAAATACTAAAGGAAAATAACAATAATTATAATGAAATTTATAAAATCTGTAGTTATCTTTAGAGTTAATAAAGTGTTGCTTTGCTATTCATTATCTTTAAAGAGTTTCTAACTCACAGTGGATGGACTCGGCATATTAATTTTTTGATAGTGAGAAAGTGATATTTATTCAGCAAATACTAATGAATTTTTAATTATTCTGTTATATATGAACTTTTGTTCATACATATATACACAAGAATATATATTATATATACACACATATACATATATATCTATTATATACATATATACGTTATATAATACATATATACACACACACACGTGTGTGTGTGTGTGTGTGTGCATATAAAACAACTGTCTGATTATGAGAAGAAGTAATTCATCATACTTCCTGTATCACTAAGGTATCCAGTCAGCATTTAAAAAGCTTCTGTTACTGAATGTGATTAATAGATCATTAGGTATTTAAAATAGCTTTAAACCAACACTGGTTACAGTGTACCTTGGTGTATTAATCAGGTTACTCTAGAGTAACATGAGTAACAGATCATATGGAATACATCTCTCTGTCTCTCATATGTGTATACACACACACACACAAATATATATATATATATATATATATATATATATATATATATATATATATATATATATATATGACTTATATATATGATTTATTAGAAGGACAGGATGCATGCCTGGTAATCTAACAATGTCTGTAAATGAACAGAATGTCCAAGAATTCAGTAGTTGCTCATTTCTTAAGGCTGCATGTCTCAGTTGGTTTTAGTGTACTCTACAATCCCAAATACATAATCTCTAAATCCAGGGAAAGAATTGGATGTACTAGCATGGTGAGGGCAAGAAGGGAAAGATCAAAAGAGCAACAGCCCCCTCCTTCTATGTCCTTATATAGGTTTACAGAAGAAGTTGTGGCCCAGATTAAATGTGTGTCCTCCATACTCAAATTCTGAACTAAAGTCTTGTGTCTTCCTGCTCAAGTTCCAGATTTAAGGTGTTTAATTTCCTACCTCAAAGGTCCACACTAGAAATGTAGATTTGCCTACTTCTAACTAAGTAAAAAATCTCTCAGAGGTGTGCACTCCATATCTGGATTGTTCTTCATTCCAGATGTAATCATGTTGACAGTCAAGATCCGCCATCACAATTTCAACCATTATTACTTTGACACACAATCATATCTCCTCATTTCATGATTAATTTCCAAATGAAAACAATAACCAGGTCATAGTCACACTTAGACATAATAACTGTTCTACATACAAAATAAAATAGAATAGAACATTTATTGTGATCATTTTCTTATCTCAAACTTTAAGAAAACCATTGATATTCTTTTAATTGATGTTAGAGCATATGATTAGGAAATAGAGGAAATGGAGAGAAAAGAAAAATATGTGTACAAATACATTCTTAACAAAATACAACCAAAGCACTCATTTCAACTATAATCCTTTTTTCTCAAATTGGTTACACTGTCTTAGTTAATGGCTTAGTTAGGGTGCTATTGCTGTCAACAGACACCATGACTATAGTAATTCTTACAAAGAAAAACCTTATTTTAATCTTTTTTATGTGATATTTTATTTATATACAATACTGATGTCATCACCTTTCCCCATTTCCCCTCCCTAAAACCCTCTATCCTATACCTTCTTTTCCTTTTGCTTTTATACCATTTTGATTACATGAATGTATTAAGGTCAGTCCTAGGTTGAGGGTATAGGAAAACCTATAATTGGGGCTGGCTTCATGTTTCAGAGGTTTTGCCATTATCATTATGTGAAGCATGGCAGCTCAAAGGTAGAAATCGTGCTGGAGCTGAGAGATTTTACATCCTGATCCTCCGGCAGCAGAAAGAAACTGGGTCTCACTCACTGGACAAAGTTTGATTGAGCATAGTCTTCAAAACCTACCCACGCTGGGACATACACCTACCAACAAGACTACAACTCGTCCCAAAAGGCCATATCTCCTAATAGTATCACTTGTAAAGTTCCAGGAGTTCTACCACATGGTATATGTGGGTCATTCTTATTTAATCAGCACATCTGTATTTAGCTGTATCCGTTTATTGCACATTTTGTTTTTCCCCTACCACCTGCCAGCACCTCCACAGGTCTTGGATCTTTTCCTGTTGGAATGACTCATACATTCATTCCTGAAAAGTCTGTGCTCTTTGTCATGTTCCCTGGATTAGGCCATGCTAAATTCCCATTGACCTTCATCACAGGACAATGTAGCACCAAGTGACATCCAAAAGTATTGTCTGCATGCCAGACTTAATTTTCTTATCTCCATTGTACAGTTGTGATCCAATTTTACCATGGAAATTTGGATTTATCAACACTCTTACAACTGTTATTTCCTCCTTATCCTGTTTGTTAAAGGAAATTAGAAGCCCAAAGTGGCCTTATAGAATACTGAATTACTAGACCAATAGGATATTTTTTGTGGCTCATTGTAGGAACATTCTCTACCATGAAAGAAAATTTCTAGGATAGCAGAACTTATGGTCTCTAGAACAGGAAGCAACTTTTCCTAGACCATCACTAGGGATGATAGTGGGTTTCTGTTTTGTATCCCTTGATCTTTGATCCATGGCTACAAGAGATACTATATCATATCTTAGATGAATATTCAAAACATAATTTGCCCTATGGATAACACTGACACTGCTCTCCCAGCTGTTTCCATGTAATTTTACACTGTAGCTGTGTCTTCACAAGGCCTTATCTCTCCATTAGGTTAGTTGCTGCAGAATAATGGGGAACAAGATAAGACCAGTTGATATAATGATTATTGGCCTTGGTCAGCTGCAAAACTGTTTAGAATACAATGATAGTGAATAAGCCATTATTTAACTTCAAAGATGGTTGTTTTGCCAGACACATTGCTTGCAGGAGAGGCAAATCTATAACCAAAATAAATATCTACACCAGAAGGACAATATGGAATACTTCCCATAAAAGAAATGGTCCAATATCAGTCAACTTTTCACCAGGTTGCTATCTAGTTTCCTCCAGGAATGGGGCCAAATCAGGAGCTCAGTACTGATCTATGTTGCAGATATATTTGACCTCAGAATACAGTTGTAGCCATGTCAGGCTTGGTCAGTGGAAGTCCATGTTATCAAGCCCATGTGTATACTTCATCCAGTCACCATGTTCATTTTATTAATGGACACATTGAACAATGACTGAGATGTCTGTGAAAAAATAAAAGCTAACTTTCCCCAGAGTGGCATTAAGACTATTTGATAACTGAACTCCTCTTCAGCAAAAGTCACCTATTGATGAATATTTCCATGGGACACAAGTTTCTTCACAACTTCTGAAAAGTTGGTGAGATCTATCTACATATAGTTTCTTACTCAGATGTCTTTACCATCAATTTTCTAATCATGATTTTCCTCAAGCCTCATCCAACCAATAAATATGCTACAACTCATGGTTTAGTGAATCACTGCACATCTAGCCATTTCTCTTTTCAAAGAAATTATATGACCCTGTGTACTGTCTGAAGTCTTGGCCTCTGTGAAGATTTCCCCTAACCCATGACTTTCAGCATTGCTAGAAGGGTTTGTGACAGTGTACCTGTCCACTTCTGGGTGGTGCCTGTATAACATGCAGAAATTACAGCAAACCAGACCTAAGTCTTCTCCTTCTTAGTCAAATCAATCATAAGCAACACACCACGAGGCTCTAGGTACACACTTTTCTGCTGACATTATTTTAACATGAGTAAAAATCATTTGGCAAACTTCTTCATGAAATTTACTTGTTCCAGCCTTCAGGAGCTGCTCAGACCCAATCAAGTATACATCTCTTTCACTTGGTAATGAATTGCTGCCGTGCATATCCTACTTTCTGATCTGATAACACTTGTCTCATTATGGGCTGCTCATGTTGCATGATGAGTAGGGTCCAATAGCAAGGCAAGAGCTGTCTTTCTAATGGAGAATAGCTTGTTTTTAAGCGATGGTAGGGTTTTGCTCAAAAATACCAAAGGTCTATTTTGTAATTCACCTATAGGGGCTTGTGGTAGGCTCCAAGGAACATTCCTATCTGCCATTGACACCTCAAGTATTAACAAGTCCTCTAGATCATATGGTCCAAGTAGTAGATCAGTCTTCAAATATGCCCAGACCTTTGGAAAAGATTTTTCCTCTTTTAGGCCTGACCAAAAGCTACTAGTCACTTGGTATATGCACCAGAGTAGTACACCTAAGTGAGGAATGTGATTTCTCTAGAATCAAAATAGGCCCACTAAGCATTTTACTTCTTTTTGGTGGCAAAGGACACCAGATACAACAAAAAATACCTTCTTTAATTTTGCTACTATTATGAATAGTAATACATATATATCTGATATTCAAGATATCTGATATGCATTATCTATGAAATTATTGTTTGATCCCCAGTGACAGCACAACCCATATGTTGAGAACCATTTAAGGAAGATCTACAACAGATGAAGACATAAGACTTGGTGTCTTACCAATGTTTGCATTCTCTTCTCTGTGCGCTGCTACGTGGTAGAATCATGACAAAGAAATACTGTGCACTTTGCTTGTATTGGAACTTACTCCATTAGTGAAGAAAAAACCATCTAATCCAATCTTCCAGAAAACTCCATTATCTTTACTATCATAAAGGTGATGTAGAAACATCAAATAAATGTTAGGTAAGATCTCCATTAAGACTGTAGCAGAGGAATGAAAAAGACAGTTCATCGTGATGGGAACTAAAAGACAGAAAAATGGTTATTCCCATCAGACAAAATAAAAATTAAATAAAAAAGTATTAAATAAAAATATAAGAGATTATGAAATGTAAAGTCAATTCATTAAATACATCTAACAAGTAGGTCTGTGTGTAATAAATTCAATATAAAAACATATTTGTAGATGTAAAGGGAAAATACACTTAAGTATATTAACCATGGGATCTTTTATTAAATGTGGGTTTAACAGATAGAAAAGTAACACAGCAACATTATACTTGATTGATATATTAAACATATTGTCTTAATTTATAAGGTTATATTATTTCTCCAAAACATAAAATCCAACTGACACAATTCATATCACCAATGAATATAAGTAATTGAACCTGTCAAATGCATGCATAGCATGCTATCTAAGAAGAGTAGCATGCACATCCTTTCAAAAGGCATACAAAACATTCTTCTGAATAGCTAATATTCTACACAGTGAACTTCATCTTTAAAAATATTTGTGTTTTTATGGACACCTCTTTACAATGTCAAACCTCTACCATCTGAAGATATTCATACTGAACCATTCAAACCATGTTGCTGTCTAACAGGAAGCATTTTGCAACACTTGCATCCCAAACTTTTGCTACATGATGACTTGAGTACCTGGTACATTACAAAGGAACACTTTCTTCCCCTGCTCTAGCACATTGGGCATTAACTGTGACATATGATAGCTAGGATTGGCAGAGATTCTGACCCACTGGTCACTCACATCTCACACTTTCTCTCACCACCAAATTTAATTTCTCAGGAAGTGTACTGAGAGCCTTCTTTTTCATTGAAAAAATATTTTTTCATATGTATATTGTGATCATAGCTTCCTCATTTGACTTCCTCCAGACCATTCACACACACACACATTCAGTCAAATCCAAGAAATTTCTGACTGTTTCAAAAGCAAATAAACTGGCCAAAAGAAAAATTCAAACAAACACAAAACAGAATAAAATATAACAATGGGGAAAAACATCAAAAGAAAAAAACACACACATAGTGGGGCTAGAGTGATGGCATAGTGGTTAAGAGCACTGACTGCTCTTCCAGAAGCCCTGAGTTCAATCCCAGAAACCACATGGTGGCTCATGACCATTTGTTATGGGATTCCATGACCTCATCTGGTGTGTCTGAAGACAGTAACAGTGTGCTCACACAAAATAAACAAAATCTTTTAAAAAACCCATATACATAGGGACCTGTGGACCCTCTGCACTCTATCTTCCAGCCTACACCTCTAACCGTATTCCTAGATACATGAAGGGACTTCTACTCTAATTTCCTGCAAGACATCTCTACTGGGTTTCCTCAGATAGGATTTCCTGCCCCCTCTACATTTCATTTCTCAGTCCATAACACTGCCTGAATACATGGAGACATACTGCTGCTCAAGACAAACAGAGGCTTGAAACCATCAGAAAATTCTACCTCTACCTGAATCCCTGGAGGCCTGCCCTCACCCAGGACAACCAGGAGCCTTAAGTCATCAGGACCTACCATCTCTGCCTGCTACCATCACCAACAACCAGCAGTAACTGAAATATCAGAGGCCTGCTGACAGGTGTTACAATATCTACCTGCAATCCTGGAGACCTGAACTCATCAGAGATTACCAGGCATGTCAAAAAAAAAGGACAACCAGATGATGAAAGGCCAGTGTAAAAACACAGTCAACAATAGCCAGGGCAATATGGCAGCACTAGAACTCAGAAATTCTACAACAGCAAATCTTGAATATCCTACCATACCTGACTCACAGGAAAATAACTTTAAATCTAATCTTATGAAGATAATAGACATCTTTAAAGAAGAAATGAATAATCCTTTAAAGAAATGCAGGAAATTGCAATCAAACAGGTGAAAAAATAAACAAAACTGTTCAAGACATGAAACTGGAGATTAAAGAAATAAAGAAAAACAAACCAAGGCAATCCTGGAGATGTAAAACCTAGAAATTAGAAGAGGAAATGACATATAGATGTATTGCCAGGAGAATACAACAGAAGAATGAAGCTAAAGAATAGAAAATATTATAAAAGAAGTTGACACATCAGTCAGAGAAAATGAGAATGCTAAAAGAATTCTAAGATTGATGGAATATTTATTTTTATAGCTGAGGTGTGTTTCTTGTATGAAGCAGAATAATGAATCCAATGTGTTGTTACCCTCTGTCTTTTTATTGGGGAATTCAGTCCATTGTTGCTGAGAGAAATTAGTAATCACTGATTGCTATTTCCTACTATTTTCATTATGGTGGTGGTGGGGTGTGTGTGTGTGTGTGTGTGTGTGTGTGTGTGTGCGTGCGCGCGCACGCACGCGCTCTCTCTCCTTGTTTTTGCTGAAATGGAATTTTTATATCTTCTGTTTTTTTGGGTGTAGTTATCTCTCATGGGTTGGAGTTTTCCTTCTAGTATTTTCTTCAGGACTAGAAACGTGAGTAGATACTGTTGGAATTTTGATTTGTCTTGAAATATCTAGTTTTCTACATCCATGGTTATTGAGAGTTTTGCAGAACACAGTAGTCTAAGATGGCACCTGTGGATTTTCTTTAGAAGTTGCAGGACATCTGTCCAGGTTCTTCCTGTTTTTAGAGTCTCTGTTGAGAAATCAATCTTAATTCTCATAGGTCTGCCTGTATATGTTACCTGCCCCCCTTTCCCCTTGTAGCTCTTAATAGTCTTTCTTCTGTAGAGTTTACATTTTGATTTTTATGTGTACTGAAAGTTTTCTTTTCTGGTCAAGCCTAAATGATAATAAATAAGCTTTTTGTATGTTTATAGGTATCTCTTTCTTTAGGTTGGGAAAGTTTTGTCCTATAATTTTGTTGAAAATATGTTCTAGGCCTTTGATCTGGGCATCTTCACCTTCTTCTATTTCTATTATTCTTAATTTAGGTCTTCTCATGATATGTCAGTGTCAGAAAAAGTTTTCCAAGTAAACAGACTCAAGAAGGAACCTGCAGTATCTGTTCTATTATCTAATAGAATAGACTTTCAACCAAAATCAATCAAAAGTTCTAGGATTCCTTTGAAAACTGCTAATATTCTACCACAATACCCAGATATACCACTCCTGGGTATCCGCAAAAGATGCTCCAACATTCCCAAAAAGACACTTGCTCAACTATAATTATAGCAGCATCATTCACAATAGCCAGAAACTAGAAACAACCTAGATGTCCCTCTACTGAAGAATAGATAAATAATATGTGGCACATCAACACAAAGGAATACTATTGAGCTATGAAAACAATGACATCATGAATCTTGCAGACAAATAGATGGATCTTGAGAATATCATTATGACTGAGATAATCCAGTCCCTAAACAACATGCCAGTAAGTTTTCCATTATAAGTGGATATTTGGACCCTTCCTGTCTGCACCTGTGATTGGAGCAGTCCTAAGGCATCATCTCTATGCCCAATCCCCCGAAAACCCAAAGGAGGCTGAACTCCCAGAGGCTCTAACAAGCCCAGGAGTGTAAGTGAGTAAGCCACAGCCCCCATCCACAAACAGGGAGTAATTTGGGACCTGCAGGGAGCCAGGAACTCCCTCAAGACCAGTGGCATGGGACCCATCCGGTCTGCACCAGCACCTGGAGCACTTCCAAGGTGTCAGCTCTGTACCAAGTTAGACCAAAATCCAAAGGAGGCAGGATTCCCAGGTGCTCTAACATGCCAAGGAGTGTACGAGTGTAGGCCACAACCCTCCTTCCCTGAACACAGAGTAATTTTAGGAACTCCCTCAAGGCCAGTGGATATGGACACTTATGGTCTGAACATGCACCTGGAACATAGGATACTAGAATCACAGGATCTCAGGAGCTTAGACACACAAGGATTTCAGGATTCCAGAAACAGTCTGACTCACAGGAGATATCACAAAAGAGATCGCAGGATCGCAGGATTACAAAGACAGTTGAACTCTGAGGAGTTCTGACACAACCAAGATAACAGGACAGCCAGAGTCCAATCAGAGACAATGAGTGAAGGCAGCACTAGAAATAACCAGAAGTCTAAAAGAAAACACAATAACATAAGCAACAGAAACCAAGGTTATTTGGCATCATCAGAACTGAGTTCTCCCACTATAGCAAGCCCTGGATACCCCATCACACCAGAAAAGCAGGATTCAGATTTAAAATCACTTCTCATGATGATGATAGAGGATTTTTAGAAGGAAATAAGTAATTCACTTTAAAAAGTACAGAGGAACACCAGGAAACAGGTAGAAACCTTTAAAGTGGAAACACAAAAATCCCTTAAAGAATTGCAAGAAAACACAATGAAGGAATTAAACAGAACCATCCAGGATCTAAAAATGGAAATAGAAACAATAAAGAAATCACAAAGGAAGACTATCCTGGAAATAGAAGACCTAGGAAAGAGATCAGGAGTCATAGACACAAGCATCTCCAACAGCATACAAGATAGAAGAGAGAATCTCAGGTGCAGAAGATACCATAGAGAACATTAACACACCTGTCAAAGAAGATACACAATGCAAAACACTCCTAACCCAAAACATCCAGGAAATCAAGGATACAATGAGAAGACCAAACCTAAGGATACTGAGTATAGAACAAAGTGAAGATTCCTATCTTAAAGGGCTAGTAAATATCTTCAACAAAATTATAGAAGAAAACTTCCCTAACCTAAAGAAAGAGATGCCTATGAACATACAAGAAGCCTAGAGAAGTAAAAATTGACTATACAAGAAAAGAATTCTCCCAGTCACATAATAATCAAAACACCAAATGCACAAAAAAAAGAAAAAATATTAAAAGCAATAAGGGAAAGGTGAAGTAACTTATAAAGGCAGACCTATAAGAATTATACCAGACTTCTCACCAGAGACTATAAAAGCCAGAAGATCCTGGACAGATATTATACAGACCTTAAAAGAACACAAAAGACAGCAAAACTCTCAATTACCATAAATGGAAAAACCAAGATATTCCATGACAAAAACAAATTTACAAAATATCTTTCAAAAAATCCAGCCCTACAAAGGATATTAAAGGGAAACTATCAACACAAGGAAGGAAAATATACCCTAGAAAAATCCAGAAAGAAATCTTTCAACATGCCCAAAAATAGATAGCCACACAAACATAACTCCACTTCTAATAACTAAAATAACAGGAAGCAAAGATCACTTCTCCTTAATCTCTCTTAAAATCAATGCACTCAGTTCTCCAACTAAAAGACATAGACTAATGGACTGGATACTTAAATGGGACCCAGCATTTTTCTTCATACATAAAATGTACCTCAGTGACAAAGACAGACATTACCTCAAAATGAAAGGCTGGAAAACAATTTTTCAAGCAAATGGCCCCAAGAAACAAGCAGAAATAGCCATTCTAATATCAAATAAAATCGACTTTCAACCAGAAATTAACAACAAATATGAGAATGGACACTCCATACTCAGCAAAGGAAAAATCAACCAAGATGAACCTCAATTCTGAACACCTATGCACCAAATGCAAGGGCACCCACATTCATAAAAGAAATTTTGCTAAAGCTCAAAACACACATTGCACCTCACACAATAGTAGTGGGAGGTTTCAACACTCCACTCACATCAGTGGACAGACAGATCATGGAATCAGAAAATAAAAACAGTCACAGTGAAACTAAGAGAAGTTATGAAACAAATGGATTTAGCAGGTATTTATAGAACAATTCATCCAAGAACAGAAGAATATACCTTCTTCTAAGCATCTCATGATGCCTTCTCAAAAACTAATTTTATAATCAGTCACAAAACAGGCCTCAACAGCGAAAAGAATATTGAAATAATTCCATGTACCCTATCAAATCACCATGGACTAAGGCTGGTGTTCAATAATGATAAAATAAATGGAATGCTAACATACATATGGAAACTGAATAATGCTCTATGCAATGATAACTTGGTCAGGGAAGAAATAAAGAAAGATATTAAAGACTTTTTAGAATTTAATGAAAATGAGGACACATCATAACAAAACTTGTGGCACACAATGAAAGCAATGTTAAGAGGAAAATTCAAAACTCTAAGTGCCTACAAAAGGAAACTGGAGAGAGCACACCTTAGCAGCTTGACAGCCCACCTGAAAGCTCTAGAACAAAAAGAACAAATGCACACAAAAGGGGTGCACTGCAGGAAACATTCAAACTCATGGCTGAAATTAACCAAGTAGAAACAAAAAGAACTACACAAAGAATCAATGAAATCAGGAGCTGGTTCTTTGAGAAAATCAACAAGATAAATAAACGTTTAGCCTGACTAACCAGAGGGCACAGAAACAGTATCAAAATTAATAAAATCAGAACTGAAAAAAGAGACATAACAACAGAAACTGGGAAATTCAAAGAATCATCAGATTCTACTGCAAAAGCCTATACTCAACAAAACTGGAAAATCTGAGTGAAATGGACAATTTCCTCAACAGATACCAGACAGCAAAGATAAATCAGGAACATATAAACCAATTAACCCGCCCTATAACCCCTAAAGAAAGAAATTCTCCCTACCAAAAGAAAAAAAAAAAGCTCAGGATCAGATGACTTTAGTGGAAAATTCTATCAGACATTCCAAGAAGACCTAATACCTATTTTCTGCAAACTGTTCCACAAAACAGAAGGAACACTACCCAATTTGTTCTATGAAGCCACAATTATGCTCATACCTGAACCAGGCAAAGACCCAACAATGAAAGAGAACTTCAGACCAATCTCCCTTATGAACATCGATGCAAAAATACTCAATAAAATTCTTGCAAACCAAATCCAAGAACACATCAAATTAATCATCCATCATGATCAAGTAGGCTTTATCCCAAGTATACAGGGACGGTTCAATATTTGGGAATCCATCAACATAATCCAATATATAAATAAACTCAAAGAAAATAAAAGCCCACATGTTCATCTCACTAGGTGCTGAGAAAGCATTTGAAAACATTCAACTCCCCTTCATGGTAAAAGTCTTGGATATAACAGGAATTCAAGGCCAATACTTAAATTAGTGAAAGCAATATACAGCAAACAGGTAGCCAACATCCAACTAAATGGAGAGAAACTGAAAGCAATACCATTAAATTAAGGGACTAGACAAGGCTGCCCACTTTCTCCCTTATCTATTCAATATAGTACTCGAAGTCCTAGCCAGAGCAATTAGACAACAAAAGGAGATCAAAAAGAAAAAATAGGAAAGGAATAAGTCAAAATATCACTATTTGCAGATGATATGATAGTTTTCTTACGTGACCTCAAAACTTCTACCAGAGAACTCCTAAACAACTTCAGCAAAGTGGCTGGATATAAAATTAACACAAAAACTGGGGAACATGAAATGGCCATGAAGCACCAAAGGAATGTTTAACATCTTTAGTCATCAGGGAAATGCAAAGCAAAACAACACTGAGATTTCACCTCACACCAGTCAGAATGGCTAAGATCTGAAACTCAGATGACATCAGATGCTTGTGAGGATGTGGAGAAAGACGAACACTCCTTCATTGTTTGTGGGATTGTAAGCTTGTACAACCACTCTGGAAATCAGTCTGGCGGTTCCTCAGAAAATTGGACATAATATTACCTGTGGATCCAGTGATACCATTCCTGGGCATATACCCAAAAGGCACTGCAATATATAACAAGGACACATGCACCACTATGTTCATAGTAGCCTTATTTATAATAGCCAGAAGCTGGAAAGAACCCAGATATCCTTCAACAGAGGAATGGATACAGAAAATGTGGTACATTTACACCATGGAGTATTTCTCAGCTATTAAAAACAACAAATTCCTGAAATAATTAGGCAAATAGATGGAACTAGGAAATATCCTGTGTGAGGTAACCCAGTCATTAAAGAACACACATGATATGTACTCATTGATAAGTGGATATTAACCCAAAATCTCACAAGACCCAAGCCATAACTCATGGACCACATGAAGCCCAAGAAAAAGAAAGACCAAAGTGTGAGTGTTTCAGTCCTTCTTAGAAAGAGTAACAAAATACTCATAGAAGCAAATATGAGACAATGTGTGGGCCAGAAACTGTAGAAGGAAACATCCAGACTTAACCTCAACTGGAGATCCCTCCCAGATACAGTCACCATATGCAAACACTGTTGTGGATGTCTGGATGTTTATGCTGACAGGAGCCTGATTTACCTGTCTTCTGAGAGGCACTGCCAGAGCCTGACATGTACAGAAGTGGATGCTCACAGCTAACCACCAAATGGATCAAAGGGTCCCCAGTGGATAATCTAGAGTCTAGACTGAAGGAGTTGAGTGGGTTTTTGGCCCCATGGAGAGAGCAACAATGAAAACCAACCTGAGCTCCCAGGATCTAATCAGCTAGTCTGGGAACACACATGGAGGGACCCATTTCTCCAGCTGCATATGTAGAGGAAGATGGACTTTTCAGGCATCAGTGGGAAAGGAAGGCCTTGGTCCTCTGAAGGCTGGATGCCTCAGTGACGTTCAAGATATCAAGGACAGGGAGGTGGGAGTGGCTGGATGGGGGTGGGGGACACACACTCATAGAAATAAGAGGAGAGAGGATAAGTTAAGGAGTTTCTGAGGGGAAATGGGGAAAGTGAATAACATCTAAAATGTAGATAAATAAAGTATCCAATGGAACTATTAATGGAACTGGCTATCAAAGTCGAACTTTTCAGACATTTTGGCAGTAATTTAAAATTACCCATACTACTGGAATTCCTTATGATGTTCTAGGACAAAAGACTGAGGAAGGTGCCCCTGGAACTTAAAACAATATCTTCATAAAATAAAAAAGTGGGAGATATAGCCCTGTACACAAGAAATTTATTTAAATCATGTTATTTTTATTTAGTTTTTTTTTTAATTTTCTTTAAAACAAATTTGATGCCAAGAAACTTTCTACTGAGTGTCTATGGTACTCTACACTTAGGCATACTTATGCATAGGTGTAAGGGAAGGATCTACTTACTGGCATAAGGCATGATTCTGATCAGGTATTAAATATGGGGAATAGGACATGTTTGCGTTTTTTTCTGCAGGATGCTGAAGGAGCATGGTGGCTGCCAGAGCAATTGGTGAGACATGTTGATGCCAGGACAAGAATGATGCTGACCTGTGAGCTTGCTGAGTGCCCTGACAATGGTGACTGGAATCTGTATTGGACATATGTTTACAACCCACCATTGCTTACCTATACCCCTGATGGAACAATCTGCCTTGCCTCTAGTTTTTAGACACTGCAGAACAGAGAATCAAAAAGGGAAGTTATAATGACTCTTGTATTGTTCTTAAATGTGACCACTTATTCAGACTCTATCATGGACTGGTCTAGAAATCAATCCAATATTGGAATAACATTCTTCAGTTGGAAGTCTGGTTCTGGACATTTTCAGAAACATATATGGAAATTAGCTGCAGTTCTCTATGATGTTATGTTAGCAAGAGATAAAGTTGGGGCAGGATCTGGATTTCAAACAGGTGTTAGCACATGTGTTAAGGCTCTTATAATTGTCAAGATAAAAATATGTTGTTTCTTCTACACTATTTAATGTAAGTTGCATTGGTTGTATACTTTACAATTGTGTTTGTGTTTTGAAATCCAGCATATCACAGCCCTTCTATACTTAGAGAAGGGAGGAAATGTCGAGGGCAGCCCTGATTACACACTGAAGGCCTAAAATCAGCCATAGGCCTAAAATCAGCAATAGGCCTGTCATACATGTATACTAACACCAAGTCTTGGGTCTCAGTGGAAAAACATTGAAACAGATGGCTATAAGCTAATGTCAACAGGCAGCTTTTGTCGAAATTTATAACCCTGAGTTGTCATAGACCTTGTAAATAAGTAGCCTTGGCAGACAATAACAACTTAGATAAGGACAAGC
>NW_021620947.1:0-6288 GCF_004785775.1 Grammomys surdaster
ATTAACTAGGATGAAGACATTAGATTAATCATGTTCATTTATTTCTGTTTTACTATTATCCACGAATGGTGAATACTAATTATTCCTGTTCATTTATTTCTCACTTACTATTATCTTTGACTATTGATATTTCAGCTTTATTTAATTCTGATTTTCTATTAACTATGAGTGATGACTATTGATTATTCATGTTCATTGATTTCTGATTATCTATTGTTCACGAATGGTGAATGTTGTTTATTCTTGTTCATTTATTTTTGACTTACTGTTCCTATTTCTGATGACTATTCTTATTTGAGATTTATTTATTTCTGATTGACTATTAACTATGACTGATGACGATAGATTATTCATTCATTTCTTATATACTATTATCCAAGAATGGTGGATATTGATTATTCATGTCCACTTATTTCTGACTTACTATTATCTATGACAGATGACTATTGATATTTCAGCATTAATTATTTCTGATTTACTATTATGTATGACTGACAACTATTGATTAATCATGATAATTTATCTGATTTACTATTATCCACGAATGGTGAATGTTGATTTTTCTTTGTTCATTTATTTCTCACTTACAATTATCTATGACTGATGACTATTGTTTATTCAGCTTCATTTATTTCTGATTTACTATTATCCATAAAGGTTGAATATTGATTATTCATGGTCATTTATATCTGATTTACTATTATCCACGAATGGTGAATGGTGATTATTTGTGTCCATTTATTTCTGACTTACTTTTATCTATGACTCATGACTATTGATATTTCAGCATTAATTATTTCTCATTTACTATTAACTATGACTGACGACTATTGATTATTCATGTTCAGATATTTCTGATTTACTCTTATCCACGAATGATGAATGTTGATTTTTCGTGTTCATTTATTCCTGACTTACAATTATCTATCAGTGATGACTATTGTTTTATCAACTTTACTCATTTCTGATTTCCTACTAACTATGACTGACTTCTATCAATTATTCATGTTCATTTAATTCTGACTTCCTATTTTCTATGACTGATGACTATTGATATTTTAGGTTTATTTATCTCTGTTTACTATTAACTATGACTGATGACAATTGATTATTCATGTTCATTTATTTCCGATTAAATATTATCCACGAATGGTGAATATTGATTATTCCTGTTCATTTATTTCTGACTTACTATTATCTACGACTGATGACTATTGATATTTCAGCTATTATTATTTCTCATTTATTATTAAATATGACTGATGACTACTGATTATTTATGTTCATTTACTTCTAATTTACTATTATCCACGAATGGTTAATATTGATTATTCATGTTCATTTAATTCGGACTTACTATTATCTATAACAGATGACTATTGATATTTCAGCTTTATTTATTTCTGAATAACTATTAACTATGAATGATGACTATTGATTATTCATGTTAATTTATTTCTGATTTACTATTATCCACGAATTTTGAATATTGATTATTCATGTACCTTTAAATCTCACTTACTATTATCTATGACTGATGACTATTGATATTTCAGCTTTATTTATTCTGATTTCTTATTATCTATGAACAATGACTATTTATTGTTCAGGTTCATTTATTATTGATTTACTATTTTCCACTAATTATCAATATTGATTATTCCTGATGATCACTTTCTGTCTTACTATTATCTATGACTGATGATTATTGATATTTCAGCTTTACATTTTCTGATTACCAATTAAATATGACTGAAGACTATTGATTATTAATGTTCATTTAATTCTGACTTCCTATTACCTATGACTGATGACTATTGATATTTCAGCTTGAATTATAGCTGATTTACTATTAACTGTGACTGACAACTATTGATTAGTCATGTTCTATTATTTCTGATTTACTATTATTCACGAATGGTGAATATTGATTATTCATGTTCATTTATTTTTGACTTACAATTATCTATGACTGATGACTATTGTTTTTTCAGCTTCATTTATTTCTTTTTTCCTATTAACTATGACTGACGACATTTGATTATTCCTGTTAATTTATTTCTAATTTATAATTATCCACGAATGGTGAATATTGATTATTCATATCCATTTATTTCTGACTTACTTTTGTCTATGACTGATGACTATTGATATTTCTGCTTTATTTATTTCTGATTTGCAATGAACTATGACTGATGACTATTGATTATTCATGTTCATTTATTTCTGATTAACTATTATCCACCAGTGGTGAATATTGATTATTCACGTTTTTCTATTTCTGACTTACTATTATCTATGACTGATGACTATTGATTTTTCAGCTTTATGTATTTCTTTATATTTCTTTTATATATTTCTGATTTACTATGAACTATGACTGATAAATTACACAGTCAATAATAAACTACAATCAAATGGAATAGAAATCAAAGAAAATTATGTAAAAGGAGAAATTTGCATTTAAAATTCATAAAAAATAGAAAATTGATAAGAGGACCATTTGATTTGTAAAGGAATGTGATATAAAACAGTTTTTCCTGATAAAATTGAACATTTACTTGGCAAAAAAATTCATAAAACTGAAAACACTGTTGAAAAAATTAGTGAAAAATTCAGGATTAATTCACATCAATGGTGGTTTTTTTTTTTTTTTTGCGCCAAAGGGCTGTTTTGAGCACATGAGTAGCAATAACTCAGCCAACACTTTATTATAGTCTATATAATTTCTCTTTTGATAACTAACAGCTTACTCTATACTTTCTATAAAGCTATGTACCCCTCATCAGTTAATTGTCGAGGGGAATTAGGATTTGCATCCCCCTTGAGAATCTCAAACAGAGGCTCAAGTTCTCCTATGGTAAGCTCAAGATGAAATTTTAGACAATTAATATCTCTTTATAACATTTGACAATCATTAACAGTAAACCAATTTTTTCATGTACACGTACAAGTCAGAAGAGGGCAATAGATCCCAGTACAAACCATTGTGAACCACCATGTGGTTGCTGGGAATTGAACTCTAATATTAGTTGTGAGCCTAGCCTTTAACGGCTGAGCCATCTCTCCAGCCCCAACTATTTATTTTATTGGAATTTTCTGTGCCACAATCTGCTTAAGATGTAACTGAGGTTCAAAATATTGAAAAGATATTGAATCTTTTCTGGAGCAACAAGCACTCTGAAATTTTAAAGCTCATTGTATTAGAGCAAAAGCTTGCAGAAAAACTCCTTCAGTGAGATCAGGAAAAAAAAAAAAAACAAACAGAAAGCTTTAATTAAACAGATGACAAATCCAAAAAATTACCAGAAACGAGAAATTTGTGACAAAAATTCTTAACAAAATAGAAAAATGAGTTACCAGACCCAATTCTCATATGGGGCTGAGACTTGATATATCTTTTTTATTCCAAGAAGGCCTGGCTTGATGATTGCCAGAAAGATTAGTAAAACAAATAGACACTTCCACAAAGCCAGACCAAATATAGATAAATAACATTTGACATCCAGGGAATAGAGATCTCCCTGAGAATTCCCTTCTTTTATAATTTCCAGATAAAAAGGGGCCACCTGTGGTGTTTGCTGTGGGAGGATCTAATCCCGATGCTGGCCCCTGGGCTTGCATTATTCAGAACTTAGAGGGACAATTGAGGAGGACATGGAACAGCTAAAACTTGATATCACTAATCTGGAATAATCCCTCGTTTCGTTGTCTGAAAGCCTCCCTCCAAAACACAGAGAGCTGGATCTGCATTTTCTTCAGCAAGGGGGACTCTGTGCTGCCCTCAAGGAGGAATGCTGTCTTATACTGACCACGCCGGGGTAGTTAGAGAAAGTATAACCAACATTAGACAGAGATTAAAATGGCAAGAGAAACAGTGAGAAGAAGAAGAAGGGTGTCTTAAAAAATGGTTCTCTGTATATATAATGTAATATTATGTATATATGTGTATATATACGTATATATGTATATATATGTATATATAATGTAATATGTAATATATAATATATAATGTAACATTATATATTACATATACTACATAAATATTCTATACATATACATATATAACATATATATTACATAATATATATTACATAATATATAATGTAATATTATGTAATATATATATAAATATATATTGTAAATATATGTCATATGTATTACACATTTAATTAATATGTGTAATATGTACTCATACATTTCACTCACATTTATTGATAAGAGATTTTTCATATAATACATAATGTTTGCAGTTTTATAGATTATATATTATACTCTGAATAATATTTTGCATATATATATACATATATGAAACAACGTACATGCTTATCAGTTTGGCTTAGGTGGGTGGCATCCTTTGTTATCGCTTTTGAACATCTAATCAATGAAACGTGATATCCAAGAATAGCGCGTTTTTTCAAGCACACATCAGAATACACGTGTAATATAAAATACTGTATCATAAGAATACACGTGTTACATGAAATATTCTAACATCAGAATGTTCGTTTCTTCGTTTTTTTCACCCAAATTTAGGACGTTAACTTCTAAATGTGGTTTAAAATTATATTTAAATAATGTTAAATAATCTTAATTTTATTTTGCACAGTAAGTTCTAAATGCATTTCTAAATAATTTAAAAATTATTTTTAAATAATTTTAAATTGAATTAAATAATTTCTATGTCAATGTCTGCCATGACGCATAAAATCATAAACAATCATCTAATTTTTTTACTTTTCACATTGTTCTTTCATCAGATAGAAGATCTGAAGAAGTAAAATTTCACGTTCAGTGATAATATATTCCTGACTCCCATAATATCAACTGATTATACTTTAGCAACTATATATTATATATTATACTCTAAGGAAATAATATTTCACACACACACACACACACACACACACACATATATATATATATGAAATAACATACATGCTTATCAAACTTTCTTATGTGAATAGCCCCACCTAAAAAATAAATCAATATTCAATATTGCTCAATAATAAATTTGTTACTATGAGTAACGAATTTATTAGTGATCAATATTTATATATAAATTTATATTTCATACATATAAATGTATATTACATATCGTAGATGTATATTATATAAATTATATATAAATATATGTAAATGTATTAATTATAATAGAAAATAGGCATGAATGTAATATAAACATAAATAAACATATATTATGAATGTATATTATATATTATGTGTATATATAATTAATATACATAATATGTAATAATTATAGTTTTTCACTAATATTTATTGACAATATATTCTTTCCTCATAAAATATATACTAATTATATTTTTATAAGTTTTATAGTATATATTATATTATGAAGAAATATTATTTCACACATATATATATATACATATAATAAATATACATGCTTATCAAAATGGCTTAGGTGAATGGTCCCAACCTAAAAAAACTCAACACTTATCGATAATAGATTCATTACTGATATATTTCACACTTATTGATATATATCAGTAAACATATATATTTATATTATATATGAAAATATATCACATATTGTAATTATGTACATAAGTTCATATTTTTATAAGTTAGATATAAATATATAACATATTTACAAATATACATAAATAAATATATACATAAACATATATTACAAACACATATAATCCTATATAAGTATACATTATTTATATATCATATATACTTTACATATGTAATTAGCATATATAACATATATAACATATATTGATTACAGCTTTCAGTCACATTTATCGATAATATATTCCTTAGTCCTATCATACTTATGGGTTATACTTTTACATATTATATTTTATACTTATATATTCCCCAGCTGCCTCCATCTTGAATTCACTTCCTGTCTTTCTCTCATTTGGAAACCAGGTTTCTCAGACACAATAATCTAATGGAACCCAGGTCAATGTTAAAAGCTGAAGTAAAATCAATATAAAAAATAATCAATATAATCAATGTAATCCACATAAACAATATAATCAATATGAAAAATAAACACAACAGAGTGAGAAGAGTTCCAATTGCATGAAGTTCTGCCTCTCTTCCAATGGTGAAAATCTCCTGCCCTTATGTTTAAATAACCATATAGGCACAATATGTGAAACGTTATTGAACTATCCAATAATAAAAAAAGACATATTGAATTTCTGCTTTGCCATTACTCATTTTCAGATGAAAATTTGTTACTGAAATGTAAATGTAATGTAACTATAATATCCAATAATTGATAGATAAGGATATTTTAACTTATGTCAT
>NW_021620948.1:0-5787 GCF_004785775.1 Grammomys surdaster
TTGTCAATTCTTGATCTTAGAGCATAAGCCATTGATGTCCTGTTCAGGAACTTTTCCCCCATGTCTGTGTTCGAGGCTCTTCCCCACTTTCACTTCTATTAGTTTCAGTGTGTCCCATTGTATATGTAGATCCTTGACTCACTTGGAATTGAGTTTTGTACAAGGAGATAAGTATGTATCGATTTGCATTTTCCTACATGCCATGCTCACTTCCAGTTTAACCAGCACCACCTATTGAAAATACTGTCTTTTTCCTGAATGGTTTTAGCTCCTTTTTCAAGTGACTATAGGCATTTTGGTTCATTTCTGGGTCTTTGATTCTATTCCATTGATCTTCCTGTCTATCTGTATACCAATACCATGCAGTTTTTATCACTATTGCTCTGTTGTACAGCTTGAGATCAGGGATGGTGTTTCTCCCAGATGTTCTCTTATTGTTGAGAATAGTTTTCGCTATCTTGTGTCTATTGTTATTCCAAATGTTCTTGAGAATTACTCTTCCTATCTCTGTGAAGAATTGAGTTGGAATTTTGATGGAAGTTGTATTAAGTCTGTAGATTGCTCTTGGCAAGATGGCCATTTTTACTATATTAATCCTGCCAATCCATGAGCATGGGAGATCTTTCCATCTTCTGAGATATTCTTCAATTTGTTTCTTCAGGGACATGAAGTTCTTATCATACAGATCTGTCTCTTGCTTGGTTATATTCACACCAATGTATTTTATATTATATGTGACTATTGTGAAGAGTGTCTTTCCCTAATTTTTTTTCAGCCTGCATTTCCTTCAAGTAGAGGAAAGCTGATGATTTGTTTGAGTTAATTTTATATCCAGCCACTTTGCTGAAGTGGTTTTCAGGATTTGAAGTTCTCTGGTAGAGGTTTTGAGGTCACTTAAGTATACTATCATATCATTTGCAAATAGTGATATTTGACTTCTTCCTTTCTGATTTGTATCCCTTTGATCTCCTTTTTGGTCTAATTGCTCTGGGTAGGACTTCCAGTACTATATTTAATAGATAAGTGAAGAGTGGGCAGCCTTGTCTAGTCCCTGATTTTAGTGGGATTGTTTCAAATTTGTCTCCATTTAGTTTAATGTTAGCTACTGATTGGCAATATATTGCTTTTACTATGTTTAGGGATGGGCCTTGGATTCCTGTTGTTTCCAAGACTTTTACCATGAAGAGGTGATAAATTTTGTCAAATGTTTTCTCAGCATCTAGTGAGATGATCATGTGGTTTTTTTTTCCCCGTTTGAGTTTGTTTCTATAGTGGATTACATTGATGGATTTTCAAATATTGAATCATCCCTGCATTCCTGGAATAAAGCCTACTTGATCATGATGGATGATGGTTTTGATGTGTTCTTGGATTCAGTTTGCCAGAATTTTATTGAGTATTTTTATATCGATATTCACAAGGGAGGTTGAAGTTCTCTTTCACTGTTGGGTCTTTGTGTGGTTTTGGTATAAGCTTAATTGTGGTTTCATAGAACAAATTGGGTAGTGTTCCTTCTGTGTCTATTTTGTGGAATATTTTATAGAGAATTGGTATTAGGTCTTTCTGGAAGGTCTGATATAATTCTGTACTAAAACCATCTGGTCCTGGGGTTTTTTGTAGGGAGACTTTTAATGACTGCTGCTATTTCTTTAGGGGTAATATGACTATTTAGATGGTTTATCTGATCCTGATTTAACTTTGGTATCTGGTGTCTGTATAGGAAATTGTCCATTTCATCCAGATTTTCCATTTTTGTTCAGTATAGGCTTTTGTAGTAGGATTTGATGATTTTTTCAATTTCCTCAGTTTCTGTTGTTATGTGTCCCTTTTCAGTTCTGATTTTATTAATTTGGGTACTGTCTCTCTACCCTCTGTTTATTCTGGCTAAGGGTTTATCTATCTTGTTTATTTTCTCAAAGAACCAGCTCCTGGTTTTATTGATACTTTGTTTAGTTCTTTTTGTTTCTACTTGGTTAATTTCATGCCTGAGTTTGATTATTTCCTGCTGTATAATCCTCTTGAGTGGGTTTGCTTGTTTTTGTTCTAGAGCTTTCTGGTGTTCTGTGAAGCTCCTAATGTGTGCTCTCTCCAGTTTCTTTTTGTAGGCACTTAGAGATATGAGTTTTCCTCTTAGCACTGCTTTCACTGTGTCCCACAATTTTGGTATGATGTGTCCTCATAAAAGTCTTTAATTTCTTATTTCTTCTCTGACCATGTTATCATTGTGTATATCATTGTTCTGTTTTCACATTTATGTGGGCTTTCCACTGATTTTATCATTATTGAAGACCAGCCTTAGTCCATGGAGCTCTGATAGGGTGCATGGGATTATTTCAATTTTCTTGTATCTGTTAAAGCCTGTTTTGTGACCAACTATATGGTCAGTTTTGGAGAACATACAATGAGGTGCTGAGCAAAGGGATATTCTTTTATTTTATGATGAAATATTCTATAAATATTTGCTAAATAAATTTGGTTTATTACTTTTCTGAGTTTTACTGTGTGTCTTAGTTTCTGTTTCCAAGATCTGTTCATTGCTGTGAGTGGGGTGTTGAAGTCTCCCACTATTATTGTGTGAGGTGCAATGTGTGCATTGAGCTTTAGTAGTTCCTCTTATGAATGTGGGTGCTCTTGCATTTGGTGCATTTTTGTTCAGAATTGAGAATTCATGTTGGTTGATTCTTGCTTGGATTGGTGTTCAGTGTCCATTCTTATCTTTTGTGATAACTTGTGGTTGAAAATCGATTTTATTCAATAGTAGAATGGCCACTGTAGCTTTTTTTCTTAGGACAATTTTTCTTGTAAAATTGTTTTCCAGCTTTTTATTCTGAGGCAGCGTCTGTCTTTGACACTGAGGTGTGTTTTCCTCTATGCAGCAAAATGTTGGTCCTGATTACATATCCAGTCTATGTCTTTTTATTGGGGGAATTGAGTCCACTGATTTTAAAAGGTATTAAGGAGAAGTGCTTATTGCTTCCTGTTATTTTTGATAGAAGTGGAATTATGTTTGTGTGGCTAACTTCTTTTGGGTTTGTTGGAAGAAGATTACTTTCTGGTATTTTTCTAGGGCATAATGTCCCTTCTTGTGTTGGTGTTTTCCCTCTATTATCCTTTGTAGGGTGGGTTTTGTTGAAAAATATTGTGTAAATTTGGTTTTGTCATAGAAAATCTTGGTTTTCCATCTGTGGTAATTGAGAGTTTTGCTGAGTATAGTATCCTGGGATGGCATTCGTGTTCTTATAGGGTCTATATGACATCTTTCCAGGTACTTCTGGCTTTTACGGACTCTGATGAGAAGACTGGTGTAATTCTCATAGGTCTGCCTTTATTTGTTACTAGACATTTTCCTCTTACTCCTTTTAATAATCTTTCTTTGTTTTGTGCATTTGGTGTTTTGATTATATTGTGACAGGGAGGGGAGAATTCTTTTCTGATCTATTTGAACTTCTATAGGCTTCTTGTATGTTCATAGGCATCTCTTTCTTTAGGTTAGGAAAGTTTTAATGCATAATTTTGTTGAAGACATTTACTGGCCCTTTAAGTTGGGAATCTTTGTTTCATTCTATACCTGTTATCGTGAGGTTTGGTGTTCTCATTGTGTCCTGGATTTTCTGGATGTTTTGGGTTAGGAGTTTTTTGCATTTTGCATTTTCTTTGACAGTTTTGTCACTGTTTTCTATGTTATCTTATGCACCTGCAATTCTCACTTCTATCTTTCGTATTCTGTTGGTGATGCTTGCATCTATGACTCCAGATCCCTTTCCTAGGTTTTCCATCTCCTGGGTAGTCTCCTTTTCTCATTTCTTTATTGTTTCTACTTCCATATTTTATGTCCTCACTCATTTTGTTCAATTCCTTCACCTGTTTGATTGTGTTTTCTTGTTATTCTTCAAGGGATTTTTGTGTTTCCTCTTTAAGGGCTTCTACGTGTTTACATGTTTTCTCCTGTATTTCTTTGAGGGAGTTATTTATGTCCTTCTTAAAGTCTTCTATCATCATCATGAGAATTGATTTTAAATCTGAATCTTGCTTTTCTGATATCATCATGTATTCAGGACTTGCTATGGTGGGAGTACTAGGTTCTGATGATGCCAAGTAACCTTGATTTTTGTTGCTTATATTCTTACACTTGTCTTTTGCCATCTGGTTATTTCTAGTTCTACCTTGACTCACTATCTCTGACCGAAGCCTGTCTGTCCTGTTATCTTGGTTGTGTCAGAACTCCTCAGAGTCCAGATGTGTCTGTGATCCTGTGATCCTGAGACCCTGGTTGTGATATCTCCTGAGAATCAGACTTCTTCTGCGCTCCTGAAATCCTGGTATACCCAAGCTCCTGTGATCCTGCTATCCTTTATTTTATGTTCCTATGTGTTAGAGCTCCTGGGACTATAGAGTCCTCTGGGTTTTGGGTGGGGTGGGTGCAGAGCTGAAGTCTTAGGGCTGCTCAGGGCACAGACCAGAAGTGTCCTGTGCCACTGGCCTTTATGGAGTTCCTGGGTCCCAATGGGTCCCAAATTACTCCCCGTTTGGGGATGGGAGATGAGGCTTACTCACCTACGCTTCTGGTAATGTTAGAACTCCTGGGAGTTCAACCTCCTCTGGGTTTTGAGGGGTTGGGTACAGAGCTGAAGCCTTAGGATGCCCCAGGCACAGGCTCTATCCTTGACTTTCTAAATAATCTTTTTAGTTTGGTTTCCTATTTTGTTCTATTTCATTTAAACAGAGAACAGACATTCTTTGAAGTCTCTCATGACCACTATAGATGAATGCAATCTACCAACTTCCCAACAGCCCATGGAGTATTAGAAGATGTTTATATTTTGAAGGAGGCAAGAAAACCTAAACTATGGTTTTAATGTCTAAAAACTAACATATGATCATCTTAATAGAGAAGTGTATATTTGTGGCCACAATGTAGGTTTGATGTAGTTAAGTTTGGAATATATGCATGATTATCAGGGCATCTAAAGTTTATAGCTAATATTCATGTTCTCTGCTTTATAGCTTTTTACTTTTCAAGTCATAATATGTCAATGGTGTGACTGTTACTGTCAGAACCTATTTTATTACAGATCACCAAATATGGTAGAGAATGCCTTAACTAATTGAACTCTAATAGGCAACTTCTGACACACAGGTTTGCAAAAACTCCACATACAAACTGCAGGGAAGGAACGCCATATTTATTTCTATGTGTCAAAGCTTCCATATTAGGTTTCTTTATAGTCACAGGAATCAATGAATTTCAGCATTCCCTTTAATATCATAACTTTTATGTACTAAACTTGGAACGATTTTAGGAATATCATATGTCAATAGTATTGAAAATGGCTTAAGTGCTAACTTTTCTTTTAGTTCAAAGAAAGGCAGAAGTTGTAGTTTGTGCTGATCACAGGGCAGTGAGTTCTAATAGTGTTCTATTAGGGTAACCCTACCCACTCAGATCAGAGACCAGGGGGAGCTATTAGGATAACCCTACAAACTCCATTCAGATTGCCCAGAGCAGAAAAGAGTACCAACCTCCATAAATCTAATTCATTTTTATTGAATCAGTCAAGACTTCTGGTATACAGGGAAGGGAGACATTCTGGAGTTTTACAAATAATTCACAATGAGAATAGGATTTTTCTCCCTGAAAAAGAGATCAATTGTCATTGTCTGTATGACCTTAATATAGTATAGGCATTATTGCTTACATTAAAACTAAACCAAACAGATAGACACAAATAACATTCAAACTTAAGTTATGGCAGTCACTTAGAGGGGAGGCCAGTCAGGGCTGTATTT
>NW_021620949.1:0-2410 GCF_004785775.1 Grammomys surdaster
TCTGGGGAGGGGAATTAGGATACATTTTGCAGGTGGACTGTGTGTTGGGGAAGGGAACAGGTGAGATCAGGTTGTCACAGTAAAGAATAGAGGGAAAGAATGTAAGGAAAGATAGCTAGAATTTGTATTTGTGTGTGTGTGTGTGTGTTGATGTGGAAGCCTAGTACAGTGGAACCTATTTGGAATCTATCAGGGTGATCACTCTAGTGAGGATTTCTAGTAATGGAGGATACAGAATCTGAACTGTCTATCTTTTTAGTCAGGCAAACTTTCTAGTGGTGTAACTGGGCTACATTTCATTTTAAATTCTTTTCCCCTTTACCCCTTCTTAAAGAGTTCACCTCTTTTCAATGTATAATTAATTTTTAATTAAAAATATAAAAATAATAAGAAAGCTAGGCATTTTGGGAGACATGGGAGAATTAAATAGCAAAACTGAAATAAGAGGGAAAGAAAAGAGGGACAAGAATAAGAAACTAATAGTAATAATAATAATAATAATAGTAATAAAGAATTATGGGACAAATAAACCTATAAAAATACAGTGTGGTTTGTATATTTTGTGTACTGTCTGTCAACTTGACACAAGCTGGAGTTATCACAGAGAAAGGAGCCTTCCTTGAGGAAATGCCTCCATGAGATCTTTCTGTAAGGCATTTTCTCAATTAGTGATCAAGGCTGGGAGGGCCCTGGGATGGTAGTCTTGGATTCTATAAGAAAGAAAGTTGAGCAAGCCAGGGGAAGCAATCTAGTAAGCAGCATGGCCTCTGCATCAGTTCCTGCCTCCAAGTTCCTGCCCTGTTTGAGTTCCAGTCCTGACTTCCTTTGGTGATGAACAGCAACGTAGAAGTTTAAGCTGAATAAACCCTTTACTTCCCAACTTGCTTCTTGGTCATGATGTTTTGTGTAGGAATACAAACTCTGAGTAAGACACCCTGTAAGACTCTATTGGAGAAAACTATTTTTTTTTTTTTGCACTGCAATAGGTTAGCAATTGGAGATAGGTTCTGGGTAGGGATAGAGCTTATGTCTTTTGCCCATCTGAGTGCTGGAACTCTATCTTGCTTACACCTGTGCAGGCCCAGTGCTGATACAGTCTGTAAGTTCCTATGTGTGTCAGTTCTCTTGTGTCTGAAAGCCTTGTTTTCCAACATTATTCCAACATTATTGACTCTTATAATCTTTTCACCTCCTCTTCTACAGAGTTCTCCGAGCACTCAGAGGGGAGAATTTGATGGTGACATCCCATTTCATGTTCCAAAGTCTCATACTCTCTACACTTTGTCTAGTTGTTGGTCAATTTGATCCCATCTGCTGCAGAATAAAATCTCCCAGATGATGGCTTAGCAAGACACTGATCTATGAGTATAGTAGACTGTCATTAGAAGTTATTTTATTGCAATGTTCTTTTAGCATTACAATAGTATTTAGTTTTCTCCTAGGTCCATGTCCTATATTGTCTCAGCTTCTTGGCCATCCCATCTGAGCAATGTTAGGCATTGGTTACAAAGTTTTGTCTGGGAATGCTTTTCTGTTTTTAAACCCTAAAGGTCTCTTGCTTATGTATACATTAAAGTTTTTTTTAAAACTGAACCTATATGTATGCTTTCAAGGAGTAACATATTAACTGAATGGGTTCTATTTAGGAATATAAATTTATATACTAGCAATATATGTGTATACATATAGATATGTACATTCAATAACAATTAGTGAATAAGGCATGAATTTGAAGGAGAGTGGGGATGGGTATATGAGAGGGTTTGAAGGAAAGGAAGGAGAAGAAAGAAATGCTGTGATCAAATCATAATCTCAAATATTAAAAAGAATAAATACTCTGAAACTAAACAGTAAACAGAAATTAAACAATAAATGAAAATTCTGAAAACTTGAAAATAAACCTTTTAATGCTTAAAAGCTAACAAAATGAAAAAGAATAAGTAAAAGGAAAGGAAAGAAGGGGGAAATAAGGGTAAGTATACAAGTTTACATTTACTATTTTTCAAATCCACAGAATCTGAAAAGGAAATTATAACCAGCAATCACATCACCATGTGTCAGGAAGCAAATCATGAACCACAGAAAGAAACAATTATCACAGATGTGAGAGCATGTGTTGGCAAATGGAAGCGCTTCCTTTTCTCCTCTAATATCTCACCACATTTCTTTAGAATGTATCTATGCATCCCAGGTACATTTTTGGATTCTGTTACCCGAGACATAAGATAGAATGGCATTTTGATTTGTGTGGTTACATTTCAAACATGGACTTTAGTCCTCAGATAACAGTTTCTGAAATGTAAAAGAACACATTTAAGAGGTTAAAATGTGAAATACTGACTTTGTTTATGTGATGGTTTGTTTATGCTTGACCCAGGGAGTGCCACTATTAGGAGATGTGGCCTAGTTG
>NW_021620949.1:2420-9317 GCF_004785775.1 Grammomys surdaster
GCTATTGAGTTATATCAACCTAGCCCAATGGTATAGCTTTTCCCCCTAAAACTATGTAAATAGTGAGAAAACTAGTAAAATACAAACCAGAAAGGTCTATATTGAAAAGTACTTTAAATTTGGTATTGAAAAAAATATGACCTTATATAAAAAGAATCCAGAGACATTGTGAAGATAGAAAAAAAATGAAAATTAAGTAAGGTAGATTCTGGGCGAGTCTCAAATCCATGTAAACTTTATCCTATAGACTATGGTTTATATAACATGAATGCAATGATTCCTGAATTGCTTATTAGAAGTGAGTTTTTACTACAGTGAAAGCTGATGCTGGTGACCACAGGAATTACTCTTTAAAACAAATCCTATATGTTTCCTAATACAATTAAAATATGGTTTGTGAGTAACAGTATAACTTCGACATGTATACTTATCTGCTCTCATCTACATCCTCCTTAGGGTGTCAACTAACACAATCGAAATGTTCGCTGAGTGACCTTCACGTAACAGAAAATGTTTGCTCATTGCTATGCCGCTTTCTGTTAATGGACAGATAATAAATATTTAAAGCTTTAGGAATCATATTGTCCTAATCATGGATCAACTCGGTTGTGACAGCAGTGAAACAATTATGACCTTGCCTAACTGAACGTGTGGCAATAAACCAATCTTAATCAACCTGAGAGCTGTCTCTGACATCAATGTCATCATTACTGAACCCACTTTCACCAACAAGAGAATTAATTTTCATTTATTAGTTCAAAAGGTAAGCTATTTTATTTACATATGTAAATCCCAGGTGAGAGATGGAGTTTGCAGGAATGTGACCAATACTGACAGAAGTCTGACCTTTGGGGACTTCACTATCTGGTTGGAGCTTCAGCATCCAACTAGTGAGGATCTGATGTTTCAACACTGTATTTTCTGTCTTAGAAGCAGCTCAAATTACATGCTCACATTCTGTCTACTGATACACAGTTGTAGGGCTCCACAGACTGCTAAGGGAACTTCAGGGACCTGAGGAATGAATATCAGAGTAAAGGATGATGAGAAATCTATTTTAAAAAGACATTAAAACATATCTGAAATTGATTTTAGGGAATTTGTACTTGGGAGTTAGAGCAGAGTAACTTTATATTCAATATAGTCAGTTATTTCTTCTAATGGTAGTTATTCCTTTCTTCTTCATTATTTCAAGTTAATCCACTATACAGATGCTTGCTGAGCTACTGAGTGGGTTGTGTGTATTTAGAAACATTTGTACACATATGTATATATATATATATACACGTGTGTGAGTATGTGTGTGTACATGTGTGCATATGTGTGTGTATGTAACCATAGTTAATGTAAAAAGAGGTCATGAGTTAAAAAAAAGCAAGGAGGGGCACATGGTACAGTTTAGAGAAAGGAAAGAGAAAGGGTAAATTATTTAATTATATTCTTATTTCAAAAATAAAAGAAATATTTTTTAATTTCTATTAGAGATAAGAAAAAGCCAAGTGACAAATTCATAGTTATTACCACAAGTATAACAATACCACTGTCTGTGTTCTAAATCTTGAATTTATAAAAAATAAGAAAAATATGAATTATGTAAATTAAAATAATGTATTATGTATTATAATTCACAAATGAATAAAATCTCTTTATTTTATTTTAATTTTTTATTGGATATTTTATTTACATTTCAGATGTTATCCCTTTCACCATTTACCCCACCCCCACCCAGGAACCCCCTATTCCATCCCTCCTCCTCCTGCTTCTATGAGGATGTGTTCCCACCTACCTCTCCACTCCCAACTCCCCACCCTCGAATTCTCCCCCGCTAGGTGTCCAGCCTTCATGGGACCAAGGATCTCCTCTCCCACCTATGCCCAACAAGGCCATCCTCCCCTACAAGTACAGCTGGAGCCATGGGTCCCTCCCTATGTGTTCCCAGGCTGGTGGTTTAGACCCTGGGAGCTCTGGTTGGTTGATATTGTTGCTCACTTCATGGGGCCACAAACCTGTTCAGCTCCTTCAGCTCCTTTTCTCTAACTCCTCCATTGGGAACCCAGTGATCAGTTCAATGGTTAGCTGTGAGCATCTGCCTCTGAATGTCAGACTCTGGCAGATCTCTAAGGACACCTCTAGGTCAGGCTCCTATCAGCATGCACTTTCTGACATATACATTAGCCATTGGTGATTGCACATGGGATAGATACCCAGGTGGAATGGTCTCTAGATGGTCCCTCCTTCAGTTTTTGTTCCACACTTTGTCTCCATATTTGCTCCCTTGAGTATTTTGTTACTTTTTCTAAGAAGGACTTAAGCACCCACACTTGGTCTTCCTTCTTCATGAGCTTCATGTGGTCTGTGAGTTGAATCTTGGGTATTTCAAGCTTCTGGGCTAATATCTAATTATCAGTGAGTGAATAGCATGTGTATTCTTTTGTGATTGGGTTACCTCACTCAGGATGATATTAATATCGAATTTAATTCATGATTTTATTGTGTTTAGGAAAACAATTTGTCTCTTAAAAATATCAAGAGTATTTAGTTGATGTTAGCCTTGATTTATATACCTTTGTTTATAAGAATTCACCAAAGAGAATAATCAATCAACTAGCAAGAGATTTAAATTTCAGTATTTATCACAAACACAGGCAAAGATACACATAAGACATTAAATATTTAATAGTGATAAATAGTTATGCACTAAAATGTTCACATTATGTAATTTAATACAAATACAATTTTCAGAGCAATTTAATCATGCATCAGTTAAAATTTATGATGTAATAATTTATTCCAGATGCCTCATTGTCTCATGTTTATGTTTTCTATCTTAATTAATTATTACAACACTTCTATAAAATAGGTCTTTTGTTACTGGGAATGTAGCTTAGCTTATTATAATTAATGGCTTATATTATTTGGTTAAAAAAGCCCACATATCATGTTCAAAGTTATACAAAAAGAAGTTTTCATTGTTTAAGCTTTTCACATACTTGGTTACATTTAGTCCCTGACACTGCTGTTTTTCTGCTAAATGGACATGGGACCATGGTATTAAACTGACTCCCAATGAGTTACCACTATACTTTTAAATTATTGCATCTTTGAGTCCTTTTCAGTGAAGTTCTTCTTTCAATAGATGGTAATTAGCACAGAGACGCATAACTAGCCAAGGTGCAGAGAGTAATAGACCACAGAATGCTCAGCTTTAAGTGGGACATCTGGATTATACCCCTTCATCCCAAGACTCAGGGATCATTGTGAAAGGTGGGACTGTAAGAGCCAGAGGTGGTAGATGACTACAAGGAAATAGTCTTTCCTGGATGCAACGGGGAAGTTGTAAATATGAACTCACAACAGTTATGCCAGCATGCACAAGACCTGTGCAAGCTCAAGCCAGACAAAATACCAGCATGGAAGAGGCAAGGGCATTAATTTCAACTCCTAGCTGAGAAGCTATTGGAAATTTGAAGCTTCTAAGAAATGGAGAGTCAGTTTTCTTCAAGTGAATGGCCCCTCGTAAGTTGACACTTCAGTGTTTGGCTATAAACCCAAAAGTATATTGGCAGCACATATTGGGTACCATGGGTTTAAAAAAAGAGGACACAGGGTTGGTACACAAAGCTGAATATTATCAAGATATACGAAAATTTCAAAGAATTCATAAAACATTTCAAAGCATAAGAGTTTCATCTACTAGTGATGTGCTGTGTTATATTTTCAGACATATAATTATTGCATAATATTTAAATATTATCGTGTTTTCCCCTCAAGTATTTATTATTTATGGTAAACACTTTCAAAACTCCATCTTCTGCCTTTTGAAATGCACTTAAACATATTTTTCAATAGTCATCGTGCTGTGTGGTGGTACTCCAGAACCTCTTTCCACTCTCCAACCTTGAGTCAGCATCTAGTGATCAATAGTTCCCTGCTCTCTATACTACCACCTCCCTTCACAATCTGGTTAAAACTATTGTCAGTTTCTATGACTGAAGCGTAAATATAACATGTTTTAGTGTTTTAAGTGAGGCAATTATGGTGATATTTTATTTGAAGATTAAAACTTTAGTTAAAAGAATCAATTTCCACAAACAGCAAAGCTCTTTAGTACAACAAATTAAAATCAGCAAGAAAACAGCTGTATCGTCCATTGTCCTATTTTCTAAACCATATCTCTAATTGGTATAAAACATAAAAATATTCATAACATGGAGTACTGTATGACATTTTGACACATATAAACACCAAATGATGTTCCAGTTATGTACATGCACCAGGCATAGAGACCATTAATAAGGGCTGTGATGTATTCACAGAAAAAATAGAAAAGCATGGTTTTATTTTCCTGATAACCTTTTATTATTTACAAGATAGATCTATAGCTGCTTGGTATACTTACCATCAGAACAAATAGTAAAACAGTATAAACACACATACAATCTAAGCCCTGGCATCCATCAGACCATCTAGAAAGCTTGATACTTAGAGAGAGAGATGAATGAGTAAACATGATGCAAACCTATGGCAGCTGAACACTAAACGAAACTATCACTGTAGATAAAACATTTCAGCAAGTTTGTTTGTTTTAAACAATGCAATACTATAGTGAACATCAAAGTTATATTTATGTTTAAATAATTTGATTAAAACAAGATATTTTTAATAAAAACAACTGTGTAATTCTCATGAATCTTCTCACATTTATATGTTAGCTTCCCATGAGAAACCATTTCCTCTGGTTGTTCACCTAATATGATTGAAAGACTGTGGGTTATATTGGGTGGTAATATCTTAGATCCTCATGACAATGTAACTTAATTAGAAGATAGAAATGGATTTTAACAATAAAGAAGAGTGATTTTAGACCTGAGTGAATCTTTTATGAAATACCTCATGAAGACAACACTCAAACAGCGTTTACAAAGGTAGTTTTGGTTCCATAGTTCACTGTCAAAATATACATTTTTATTCTCTTGGTTTTGTGATAAATATTTCAAATAGGAAGTTTCTGACTTTGAAAGAATGTGTGTATAAAAGACAGCTATTAATGAAACTTAGAAGTTAGGGTGTGTTGACAACCGTTTTCCTAGGACTCTCTTCAAAGCCCCACTGACTTCTTTATTTCTTAGACTGAAGATTAGAGGATTGAGAGCTGGGGTTACAATTGTGTACAAAAAAGAGAGGATATTTTCTTGTTTGGAACTGTGGTAGGAACTAGGCAGGATGTACATGACTGTGAGAGGCCCATAGTACATCCCAACCACAGTCAGGTGGGAAGAGCAGGTAATAAGGGCTTTCTTTCTGCCCTCATTTGAGGGCATTTTGAGCACAGTGAACAGAATTAGCGAGTAGGAGGCCAGAATGGCAGCAAGAGGAGGAATGAGTAAGGTCACACCCATCAAATAAACCATGAGTTCATATCTGGAAGTATCTGCACAGGCCAGCTTCAGCCATGGAGGGATCTCACAGAACAGATGTCTAATCTGCCGGGATTTGCAGAAGGGATACTGAATAGTGTAGATGGTATATCCAAGGGCACTCAGAGAAGCTGGAATCCAGGAGATGGCCACCATAAGCCAGCAGATGCTTGGCCTCATGAAGATCATGTAGTTCAATGGGTGACAAATGGCCACATACCTATCATAGGCCATGAAGGCCAGAAGGAGGTCCTCTGCACTACCCAATGCCAGTTCCAAGAACATCTGAAGGGCACACCCACCAAAGGTGATGGTGTTGTCTTTGAGTAGAAAGTCCATGACAGCTTTGGGACTGATAACTGAGGTGAGTAGAAGGTCCATGAGAGACAGCTGCCCAAGCAAGAGGTACATAGGAACATGGAGGTAGATATCCATTGTGATGACCAGAATCAGCATCCCATTGCTGATCAGTGCCAACATGTACAGGGCAGCAATTGTAGCACAGAGCAGTTCAGGAGAGCCACTGCCATCCAGAATCCCCACCAAGATGAAGCCACTTGCCAAGGTGGAGTTCCAGGGCTCCATTCGATGTGGTCTCTTTAGTTGCCTAGAAACAGTTGACTCAGTTGAGTTTTGCTACTATGGACCTAGTTTTGTAAAACTGAAGGTCTCTAAGGGTATGCAATATCACTATCATAAGATGACATTTTATTCCTATTAAATAGCTAAGCTTCTTGGTTTCCAAATTTCTTGTTTTTAATTGTATCTTGATAAACGTTTTGTCTATGCATAGAAGAGGTATAAAGTAATACCTAAACACCATGATATTCCTTTATGAAATACTGAACAGGACATTAAACCTGCACAAATGTATTTCCTAGAAAAGTTAAATTATCTTTTGTGTTAAGTTTAAAGAAATATTCTATAATGCATGTCCTTTAGTATTACATTTGGCTGATGGCTTAAATACTCTAGTTTTTTATAGGTACATTTAAATATGTATTCCCAAGGTGGCTCAGAGATGTGATTTCAACAAATTACTTCCACTAATGTTTCCACATTTTTTGGCTTTCTTTGTATATTCTAAGATGGGATATTTCTATTTAACCAAGAGTCACCTCACTTGATTATGCTCTTATCTGGACCTTATGAGTGCTGGGATTTCAAGTATGCATCAACTGCTCATGTCTTCTACATTTCATAATCCAACATGTTTATAGTGAGCCTATTAAAAGAACACAAACTTGCTTACCTTAGTTATCTCTGTTGCTCAGCCCCACCTTCTTCACAAGTCTTGAGAGGACTGTAAGTATTCAGAAACTAGACTATAGTAATGAGGAAAATTGTTGCTTTTAGACTTAAACCTTTGTGATCAATACAAACATATTTGTTTGTTTTACCATATTAGTATTCAATGAGTGCATGAAATGATACAGAATTACAACACATGGATCCTTTCACAGAAACAAGAGTCTGCTTT
>NW_021620950.1:0-4091 GCF_004785775.1 Grammomys surdaster
TTCTTTCTTTCTTTCTTTCTTTCTTTCTTTCTTTCTTTCTTTCTTTCTTTCTTTCCTTCCTTCCTTCCTTCCTTCCTTCTTTCTTTCTTTCTTTCTTTCTTTCTTTCTTTCTTTTTTTGACAATTTTAGAAGATTTTAGTAGAGCAAATATCTTGGTTGTCTTACAAAAATATCAGTTTCCCAGGGAGAAAAAAAAAGTTTTATCTGTGTTCGAGTTCCAGGGTGGAGAGCAAGAGGCACTGTGCTCAAAAATACTTGTAGCATGAAAGGGCCATCATAACTACAAAACTGTTATCTTTGGTTTTTACTTACAGTGGACTTAAAACCATTCTCCATCCCGATGGAAGGAAAACAGTGGTATGTAGTATCCTTAAGTCTGCAATGCAAGGTGTGTGCCACCTGCATCAGGTGCTCTCAGGTAGCCACTGACAGTATAGGAAGCCATGGGAGTGAAGAGCCATAGTGTCCTGCCACCACAGCATGCAAACAGTAGGGTCTTAATAAAAATGTGTTGGACAGACGACTGAATGAGTGGGTCATTGACAACCTTCTTTGGGCTCTTCTATGATCACTTGCTGTTGATCCTCTTCTCGCTTGATGGCAGTTACTTGAATGCAGATGTCCCATCTAATTGTCACCAAGTGCATTAGTGATTAGCAGGCACTATCACTGTCTCTGGGTGAACTCTTGGACACCAGTGCCAGTCTGGAGTAAGACAAGATGGCAAATGTACTTGAAACCACCACAGTGGCAGTGTCTGTGTGCCCTCATTGGTGACCATGGCACTCATCTACAGATCTCCCCTCTTCCTGAACTGAGAACTTGTCATCCTTCACAAGCAAAGACTGTGGACCTTATGGGAACCATGGAAGAACGGGGGCAATTCATTGGTAGAGTGTTGACATAGCATGCATAAGGACTTGTGTTCATCCTGTAGTACAAGGAGGGAGGGTTAAGTTTTCCTTTTGGTAGGCCTCCCAAGAGCTGTGTGATTACAGGAAGGCCATCCCAACTTTATGTGGGTTCTGGGGTCCAAACTCAGGTCCAGTCCTCTGGTTTGTCTGGCAAGCACTTTATCTACTGAGCCATCTCCACAGCCCTATTATATTGCTTTCTGCTAGCTTCTCCCGTTGAGTGGAAGCTCCAGATATCACAACTTTTCCCTTTTCCTCCCCCCACACAGATCAGAAGCTATTAGATGGATGGATGATTGTCCTGGACTTCTTGGAGTGGGCCTGCTGTATGCCTAAGCACTCTACTTGAGTTTCCTTCATTAGTTTCCATGGACATGAGTGACAGCTACCACAGAGCCATGTGCTCTCTTTACTGTCAAAGCTCCCAGCACCATTTCCTGACTGCATCTGCAGGAGACTGCTATTTGGGTCTATGCCCTAATTACCTTCCCCTATAACACACCAGCACCAGCACTGCTGGGCTCTCTCTGAAAAAGAGGCAATTTTTTTCCCTTTTCTTCATAGTATCTACACCCCTAGACTAAGATCCCTTGAGCTCCCAGATATATTTTGTAAAATAACTCTTTTGTTGTTTTTAGTCATCCTTTTACATAGATATCCAGCATCAGTCCATCTCACGGACAGGCTTGGGGCTGTCAGTAAGCCTAGGCTCTTTTACTGGATTTGGCTTTTGTGCATTGTCTTTTTCTCCCATGTGTCAACCTTATCCACTAAGGTTCCTCAGCTTTGCTTTCTATCATCCCTAAGAAAGCCTCCACCACCTAAGCCTTAAGCAAAACCCAGCTTATCTGAACCTACCACAACAACAACCGGAACAGCCACTGCTGACATAAAGTGTGGAATTTCATCCTGTAGGTGGTGTGGAATAAACAAGGCTTGTATCAAGAGATTATGTAGAAGAACAAGTACCTAAGGAATAGGTACTTATTGTCCACATGTGAGAGATGTCCCATGGGAGAGACGGTAGGATGACCTTGGCCATTGCCCTTCTTTCTGAATAGGTCCTCATTCTCTGATCAACAGTTCATTCCAAGTATTTCTGCCTTTCTCCCTTCTGGGTACATGTTAGATATGCTGTGCAACTTTGTGTATTGCCAAATAATGGGGAATCCAAATATTTAGTCAACTGTTATTCCTGGGTGTGTCTGTTTTCTAAGTATTTCTAGTGAAATGACAACTGAACTGAACTAGGGAAAGCAGAGTGACCTTCTTGGTGTGGAATCAACTTGTTGAAGACTTGAATACAAAAGGCTGATTAGGAAAGCATACCTGGTCAGGTGCTGACAGGAAAAGGTGACTTCTGAAATGCGTACCGAAATGGGACATTTATACCACTCTCTTTTTTGTTTGTTTGTTTGTTTGTTTTGATTTTTTCGAGATAGGGTTTCTCTGTGTAGCCCTAGCTGTCCTGGAACTCACTCTGTAGACCAGGCTGGCCTCGAACTCAGAAATCCGCCTGTCTCTGCCTCCCAAGTGCTGGTATACCACTCTTCTGAGGCTCAGGGAGCATTATAGAAGAGAAAACAGCAAGGACTAAGAGTCAGAGGAAGAGGTGGAATGTTGTCTTCTGGCACCATACTCTTGAACACACAGCAGCAACTGTGGGTTCACGGTTCACAAACCGAACCACTGTTACCTGCAAAAAGCCTTCACAAAACTGAGTCCATCCACATCCTGTAATGAATCCAGGAGAGAAGCCAAGACCCCACCCTCCCTGAGGTTTGGGGTTGAGACTGTAACACTGCCTGCCTAACCTAATCAATGTGTCTCCTCTCCTGTCCTCTCCTCCTCCCATCTTCTCTCCTCTCCCTCCCCTCCCCCTCTCTCTCTTTCCCTCCCCTACTCTCCTGTTATCTCCTCTCTCCCCTTTTCTCCCCTCTCTTAACAAGTAACTTGATAATGTTCAAGATAGCCTTGAAATCACTCCTTGCAGAGAGATACAAAAGTTGACTCTAGAATCAGGAAAAAATCTGGAAAAGTCATAAAAGCAAGAGTTCAGGCCCGACATAGGTATTTAGCTACATCCTCATCCATGTAACTGTAGATATTAGCATCATACAGTTGGTTATCTATTTAGAAAGTGCTGATGTCCTTTAAAATAGAAATAGCCTTCAGACACGTTTTCTTTCCAGCTGGAGCATTCTCCTCACTGGCTTCCTTAGTAGTTCCTGTGAGCTGGTCAGCATCTTTATAGAGCAGGCCATGAACAGGTTTGCATGTGTGTCCACTCACTCTCTGCTGGACATTTCTACTTTTCTTGGTGTGTTAAACAGTTAGACCCGTCCTGGCTCTTAGACCGAGCTAACTCTCCTTTATCATTTTCCCAATGCCACATTTTGGAGAGAGCTGATGGACCTGGGCATTTCATACTGGACATTTTTCCTGTCTCTTTTTCTCCTTTAAGGTCCTAAGGTTTGAGTTTAGAGGCTGGGTTGATGATGGAGACCACTGGCTTTTTACCTGAACGCATTTTGATGTCGTAAGCAAATATGGTGATCTGTGTGGTGCTGATCTAGCTAAACTAGAGCTGTGTTCCTAAGCTCGTTCTTCCCTCTGTTCCCAAGTCTGCAATGACCTCAAGCGCTACTTTGTGCAAGCTTTGACTAGAGGAAGTGAATCGTCTTGTTATCATCTGTGCACGTGACATTGTAGGTAAGAACATCGGGCCCTACCTCAGCTCACACTGGGATCTCTAGGTCACCTTATTGATAGCATGTAAACCACTAAACACCCACCCCTCAGCTGCTGCTGGGACTTGCATCCTCCTTTGGTTCCTTTGAGTCCTCAGTGGTTGTTCAGCTTAATGGCAGACACCAGTATCCCCTGAAGGGATCCTTTCATCACAGTTAGAGGTTGGGAGGCAAGGGAAGCAATGGGAAATCAGGTCTCCCTTGTGCTCTCTAGTTTACCCTTTCACCCACTTTCCTGATCACTGGCCCTGGATTGCCAGGACCCAAGACTAGAAGCAGAGCCAGCTGCCACACAGGTGATTATACAAGTCTTGCCACCTGTCAGGTCAAGTCCCCACAGTGAATTAGGTGCTGTCTTGCAGGTGCTACCAAGGGGGCTTATAGATGTTTTCCCCTTTCTTCATTGTCTAGCCACTCATCATGGGAA
>NW_021620951.1:0-7029 GCF_004785775.1 Grammomys surdaster
TCAGTGTGTCCTTGTGGACACACTCCCACAGCAAGTCCTAGATTAGGACAGTGGCTTTTTTTAGCTTAGTCTTCAGAGATTAGCTCTTTCCAAACAGGGCCTAGGCCACTGTGGATTTCTTCATTAGGTATAATTTTTTTCTGATTATGAAACTGGATTCATCAGTTCTCAGCTCACTGGTTTATTCTACTGAATAAATTCTTACCTAAAGCTAGGCTTCCCTCCTCCTGCTGTCTTTGCAAGTCTTCCAAGCATCTATGAAATGATTGTATTCTGTGTTTCTCAGCCCCTGAATATGGTCCATCGACTTTACATCCCTAGTTCTTCTCTTAGGCTCTCATTTCTCAATGGAGTCTGTCTATTCTTCCTGTTCTCTTTAGACCTCCCTTTTATTGCTTTTCTCTGTTTCTTTCCTTCCCCTTCTTTCCCTCCTTACCTGTCTCCTTCACGTTAAACATGGGAGATATAGGCCTTGCTGCAGAGGAAGGGGCAGTCACATGATTTCAAAATCCTGAAATGTTACCCAGTAGAAAGCAGGACAGTGGAATCATTCTCTGATGGGATGCTGCCTGCCACCGACCGGGGTTACAGTTAGGCTGAGGTCAAGAACAAGCCCAGCGGCCTACAAGGCTCAAAGCAGGCAGTGACCTTGCTTCCAGCTGCAGTGGCTGTTCCTTTGAATTCTGGCGCTGATCCCACACCAAGTAGAGCTGAGCAGCCTGCCAGATTCGGAAGACAGGACTGCTGGTGAGACTGCAGAGCATGCGCAGGAATGGACAGGCACATGACAGCTGGCGTCGCACACCACGCCCTGGAATGTCCTGGAAGAAAAGACTCCAGCTCTTCCACCCATTGCTTCAGGAAAGGCCACGCCCCCACTTCCACTCTCGTCCAATCGGGAAAAGAGGGAGGGGCAGCCTCTATCCTGCTCCACCAATGCTATAAAGGGAGCTGCCCAGGAAAGCTGAGGGTTAGCATTTTTCTGTAGGTGAGCCTGTTAGTAGGCCAGAAGACCAAGCGAAATGTGGGGGCGCACAGTGAATTTGGAGGGTCCTGTTATGTGGAGCAGCCTCCAGTGACTTGAGCTTAGGGAACCTGTGTAAATTTCCTCGGAGAAAAGCGCAGCAGCTACAGAGATTTTGGGATTGGATCCTAGACCCTGAGGAGATTGGGACCTGCGGCCTGGCTGAAGGCCTCATGTGTTCTGATTCCTTACTACCCGCGTGGGTGGGTTCTTACACAGCTGGGTTTTCAGAAAAATATGCTAGCCTTTTGTGCTGTTTGGAAGGTACCAGTGCCACCCAAGAGACATCCAATTATATGAACATGAATCCTTCCACAAGGACAGTGGCGACATCATTCTTTGTGTGGTCAAAGCAGTTGCAAAAAAACCAACCAAGGTAAGGGCGGTACAGCTCAGCTTTCTAATTGAAGATTTAGAGCAATAGGAAGTGGCATGTGATGCTTAATATTTGTTTCTTCTCATTAGATGGAGGGGAGTCCAAAGTATCCGAGAAAATTCATAACAGAAAGTAACATGATTAAGACATCTTTTAAAAGCTGTGTATGAAACCTGGATTTACATTTTTGTCAGCTTATATTTTTACCGTTGTGAAATAAGAAGCAGCCTCCTGTATGTTAATGAACTCTGAAATAATGCTGACCAACTACTGCAGCTTCTCCTATTCTGGCCTTATTAATTTGGAATGGCTGTAGTGAATGACTAGTGTACAAATTGATTAACAGTTCTGAGACATAAGTGGTCTGAACAGTGATGAACTATTTCCCAAAGATAATGACCTGAAGACAGAAACAGCTTCTGAGATAAGACCATTGTGTTTAAGTGAAATAATAGTCTTGTTTTTTATGCAGTTCTTACTCATAGCATGTTATGGTACTTCTTTCTGCCAGCAGTGAATGCCTGTCGCCTGTAAAGATCCTACAGCATGAAAGCATGTGAGTGGTGCTTTGCTTTGTTTTCTGCTGCACATAATGTCATTGGTCTAGTCTACGATGATCCTATCCTGAATCTGAATTCCTGTTGAAAAACCAAAGTTACGGATCTGGGTTCTGAGATGGACCATTACAAAGAACTGTTGTGTTCTGTTTTAATATTGGGAGTAACATAATGCCTGTGGTCCCCCACCCCCACCCCTGGCCAGTGACGCAACTTCTGACAATGAGAACTTGGTGTGGTAAATATCCAGAAAAGGGAGAGACAAGAAGAAAGTGCACAGTATTAGTACTGGGATGTTTGAGATGGGGTCTATATGTCCCTGGCTGTCCCTGATTATCTGTCTAATGAGCAGGACAGCATCTGGTATGGCCTGCAGTGTTGAGCCTTGTACATTTTTTTTTTTGGTGTGGGCTGTATGTAAATGGATTGTTTTGACAATCCATGACTATGACACAGTGTTTCAAATCTATGAAGGTTATGGATGAACTATGACACACTTACACAGAGTGAACGGAGAATGCAACCATAATGTAAAGCAGCAATTCAACATTTTTGTGATTTTAAAATTGGTTATGAGCTTTTCCTTATTCATCCCGCAGTGGTTACTGGGAAGTGCTGCAGTAAAAATTCTACTGCAAATATTTCTTCAGTTCTTTTTGTGTCAGAAGATTAACCAGAGTGCCCTGGTACATGTTACACGGAAGTTGAGTTTTCGAAGTGTGAATGCACAAATATCAATCTCTTAACTACCACATTATAATGTGCACTACCAGTTGTGCACATTATCAGGTTTTCCTGTGAAACTGAAACACAATGCCATGACTACATTTGTCCAGGCCTCTCCACCGATTTCTTAGTTTTGAGAAAGGGTTTCTCTATATCGGGTTTATCTTGAATCCACTTGCCTCTGCTTCCCAAGTGCTGAGACTAAGTGAGCTTTACTTTCTAAATTCTTACTGGTGCATACTTGCATTTTCCTTTGTGGTAATTGACAAGGGTTGACCTTGCTTATGTTTTTTGAGACAGTATCTCAAAATTGTCCTAGTATACAACTATAGAGATGGCTGGCCTCAGTTTGTAGATTAAAGACAAACTCACCATGCTTAGCCATAGGACACTCTGCTACTAAACTGCCTGTCCTGTTTGTTGCCAGCCTTTACAAGGTACTGTCATTGTTCCTGGTTGTGGATAAATTTTTCTGCTCTAGTGTTGCTTTGTGGTTTGGAATTCTTACACTAGTTCAGAGTGCCCTTGCCCAAAGGTTGTACTAAAAGTGTTTTAACACTTAACCTAATTCTTTTTCTTTTTTCTTATTTTTGTTTTGTTTTTCAAGACAGGAGTTCCATGTTTTTCTCTGGCTGTCCAAGAACTCTATAGACCAGGCTGCCCTTGAACTCAGAGATCTCCCTCCTCCCAAATGCTGGGATTAAAAGCATGTGTCACCACAGCTCTGTCCTCTGCCTAATTTATCACTAATTCAAAGTCTTAATGCTTAGCCATTTTTTCTACAGTTTTCATAATTAGTGGGAGGAATCTAGTTTGGTTTTTTCTTTCTCCTGTAGATGTTAAGTTTTCTTGGTATCATTGATGAGGTGGTCTTAGTTTCTTCACAGGAAACGTTTCTACCTTTGAAAAAATGAGTTGGCTGTTAATCTGCAGTTGTGTATGGGTTCTCTGTACCGTGTCTGGGTGCAGTTGAAGCACGCCTAGTCAGGTAGTCTCTGCCTTATTCTAACACTGACAATCACAGTCTCTTGGTTCCATGCACATTTCCTGATTCCTATTTCTTTAGGATGTTAAAAAGATGTTCATTTGATACTCTACTTTATTTTTTGGCTTTGTGTTTCTATGTGCATGTTGTGTCCTGCAGACTCTAGTACTGCTTTTGCTATATCACATGGTATTTGTTGTGTCTCCTTTTTATATATGTAAAGAAATGTTAATTTCCCTTTTGATTTCATCCTTGATTCATTGGCTATTCAAGAGTAACTGAATTTCTACGTAAACTGAAAAATGTGGATAAAACTCATGCGTCGAAAGCAGGAAGATCACATGAGTACAGTCTAAGGTTCATTAATTGATAAATCTCATAGACCCAGAACAGGGTCAGATGCTGTAATGGTTTCAAAACAAAGCTGGTGTGGTACACACCTTTAGCCTCAGCAGAGGCAGGTGAATCTGAGTTCCAAGGCCAGTCTACAGAGCAGGTTTCAAGACAGGGCTACACAGAGAAATCGGTCAGGAGGGTTGTCTAGGAAGAGTTTAAGTTTTTGGAGCTTCAATTCAAGCTTGCAAAACAGTTACCAGCAAAGAAAGCAAGGCAGTGCTGTGACATGGTTTGTTTTTAAGCCTCTGACTCTTTCTGCAGTTCCTTCTGCTTATTTCCTTGCCTACTAATCGGTCTTTTAATATTTACTTGATATAGTCCAAATTATTATGTACTTTTTATGTTAAAGAGTACTAGTCTGCCAAGGAGTCCAGAAATAAACAACTTCTATTCTCTTCATAAATACAGGTACAGAATGCCAAGGAAAACCAAAAGCAACCTTATAGAAATAGAAAACAGAAGTGAAAAGTTTATTTTGAACAGGGCCTCACTGTACATAGACCAAGCTGGCCTGAGGAATTTCTGACAGTCCTGCCTCCCAACTATAGATTAAGGGCAGTGGTCACCAGCCAGCAAGAGATACCTTTTGATCAGTGGATTAATCAGATTGAGTCCAAACCAGTTCAACTTTAGGGAACATACAGTTAGGCTTAAGGGACTCTGCATGAATAAAGCATAGTATGGTTTCAGATATGTTTGTGATTAAATTGGGAACTTGGTATTAGTGGGATGAAAAAATGGGATACAACCTAAGGTTGGATGCTAATAAGGACATTACAGTTTCTGAGCTGAGGGCTTCTAATTGTATGCATATGAATACACTGTTGCTGTCTTCAGACGCACCAGAAGAGGACGTCAGATCCTATTACAGATGGTTGTGAACCACCATGTGGTTGCTGGGAATTGAACTCAGGACCTCTGGTAGAGCAGTCAGTGCTCTTAACCACAGAGCCATCTCTCCAGCCCCAGTCTCCCTCATTCTTAGTCACTACTTAGAAGCTGGAGCATTTCCTTCTGGCTTGTTCATGAGTTCTCAGTTCATAGATTTGCACAGTACAGGTGGAGAAACAACCAGGAAGTAGATCTGGTCAGTAGTGGTTCAAAGCGGTGAGTGATCTATGAGTTGGGGTCAGCTAGAAAGTGGAAAGGCTGGCAGCCCAGCAGGCAGACCCACAAAGGGAAGGAGGGAACAGCCCACCAGAGGGCGCATGGTGGCAAATCTGGGAGAGGTGGATGGAGGGGTAAAGGTGAAAACCAAGTAGGCTAGCTAGCATGCTGTGCAGGTGAGGAGGCCTGCACACAGCCAGGAGTAAAGAGTGCATGGTGTTAGGAGTGGACACATAAGCCAACCTTCTCCATCCTCTGCCCTGGAACACTCAGGTCAGGGCTTGCAGCTTCTGCAAGAGCCCTTGAGGATACCATCTGAGCTGGGGCCTGCCCTTTCTTCCTTGAAAAGACACTGGAGGCTTCTGTCCTTAGCCAGAAAGTCCTTCTCACCATCTGACTTGTGTGACTTCAGATATAGACCAAGCCAGGGTACCTTCCTTGGGTACCCTCCTATATTGAGGTTTGTGGGAAGCTGAGTCCAGGCAACCTGGACTGGGGTGACAAAGACTGACAGCATTTTCCTGCCTCCACCCTCAGGGAGGGATTCTATGATGGATGAGAAGGAGCCAGAGATTGACCCAAACTGTGAGCTCCACAACTAGGAAGCCTAGGAACTAGGGCCCCATTTAGGATCACATGAGTTATTCCTTTGTCCCTACCCTTGGTGTGACTGGGAGCCACATGTGGGCCAGGATAGGTGGAGCTCAGTATGCAGAGGGAGTCTTTACAAATGTGAACAAAGTCCACATGGTTCATAGCGAATCTGTCACCATTTGCTTGTGTCCTGGGTATACACTACTGCTGGATCCCAGGAACCCGAGAGCCAGCTCCAGGGAGAAAGCTGCCAGTAAGGAGGGACAGTAAGCCAGGGTCTGGCATCCTCTGCTGATGAGATCAGCCAGACCTCAGAACTCTTTCTATACTGTGGCTCTGATTTGACCCTGGTTGCTGTTTGCTCGAATGCAGGGAAGGCAGCCCTGATTATGTTGCAGCTCCAGAAAGGGATGAACGATCATTCTTGAGTTCAAAGGAAAAGGCCATGCAGCCAGGTCTGGAACTCAGCAGGTCTTGAGGCAGAGAGTGGACATCGAGGCTTAAGAGCAACCACTCATCAGGCGAGTTGGAGGTGCCACTGGCTGCTGCTGTCTGTAGAGCAAGGACAGGCTGGCCTCAGAGTGAGATGAGATTGACAGTGGCCAAGGAAGGTTTCTGGGTGTTTGTCTGGTAGTGGTGCTTTAAGACAAGGTTATCTTATGTAACCAGACTGAACCCAACCCCATAATTTTGATGCCTCAGCCTCTGAAGTGCTGGAATTAGAAACGTGCACCACCTCATCCGGCTCAGGGAATGTTTCTCAAGGCATTTGCTCTTGAAGAATCGGCACAAGTGGATAAGGATGGCTAAGTATTCCAAGAGGGAAATCTGGAGAGGAGTGTGGAGGTTAGGTAAAACCAGAGCAATCGACTCACTCTAGTCTCTTCCTCTAAGGTCTGATTCTACAAATTGGCCATAAGTCACTGAGCCTGCGTGAGGCAGGAGCGGAAAAGGAGGGGGCTTCCGAAAAGATGGCGGCTGCTCCTGCTGGTGTGGGCCGCCTCGAAGGAGAGGCGCTGCCGCAGAAATAACGGCTGAAGGCCCTCGGGAGAAAAGTGGGCGCAAGGTGAGGAATGTAGAGTGAGAGCTTCGGCCACGGTGGCCAGTGCTCTGGGTCAGTGGGAAGGAAGGCTGAGGACTGCTAGGGAACCACTATTGTCAAAGTGCGCGTGCGTGCGTGGGAGGGTAGCACATGCGCAGTAGGAGGCGCTGCAATCTGCTGCTGAGATAGGCTCCTTTCTTAAGAGCAGGGCGGACCTCGCGC
>NW_021620951.1:7129-10080 GCF_004785775.1 Grammomys surdaster
GATTCCTCATTCATGGTAGTTGTTGCAAGGTCGGCTTTTAAGTTTACATGTTTGTTGGGTTTGGCATTTTGTTGGTTGGTTGGTTGGTTGGTTGGTTGGTTGGTTGGTTGGTTGGTTGGTTGGTTGGTTGGCCGGGCCTTCATGCCACCAGGGTTCCCTTGGGTAGGACAGCTAGTGATTTTTGTGTGGATGTGCAGCTGGAGTCGATCCAACAAAAGTCGAGAAGGTGTCTGGGTGGACTGCAGGGTAAGAAGGCTGCCTTTTCCCAGCTGGGCTTACTAGTCCTCTTAGTTTCCAGATTCGGAGCTACTTTTCCTTCGTTAGCCGCCGAGATATGGTCTGGCTTCACATCTCTACTTGTTGGTCTTTCTAAAGTAATGAAACTCAGTACTTGTGTGTTGACTTTGGTCGTGTCGCTCAATACAGTGAGAATTGGGACAAATTGTTTCATGTTCCTAAGCTTGTTTTTGTTATTGTTGATATTTTGGGGTTTTTGTTTGTTTGTTTTCACTTCTTTAGTAGAGGAATAAATAACACATTCACTTTCCATGGGGGTTATTATGAAGGGTAATAGGGAAAATCAGTAATTAAGGCTTGTTCCACCACACCCGACCTCCAGTAAGTTTTGAAATTAGTTTAAGTCGTGGAGCTTAGTTCCTTCTTGAGATCTCTTTTTTGGCTCTTGAGGTCACTTTAGGATTGCATGAGAAGTTGTTGTATCTGTTGTTATGTAGGGGAAAAAAAAAAAGCAAACGGTGTCCCTCATTCAATAAAATAAAACAGATTTGCCAGAGGTGGTGGAAATCAGAGACGCCACTTCCGACTTAATAAACAAAAACCAAGATTGGTCAGTCTCGGTCAGCTTTTGTTTTCCTTTTGGATTGTGTTTTCCTTTCGGAATAGCTGCCTACTATACCTTGTGGTATAGTAGAGAAAGTGAAAGGGAAGTAGTGAGAGAGACAGCTGGCCAAGCCCGCTTCTGCTTTTTGTTGGCAGCCTATGAGAACCATCAGATAATTACCCTCCTGCAACCGTTAGTCTCGCGGAGGCTCAGGCGTGGCTCTTACCTGCATCCATCACTGTGTTACTCTTGAGGCTGTAGTCGTCTGTTTGTTTTGAGTAGGCTAGCAGTCAACAAGCCCTGTAGATCCTCCTGCCTCTGCCTCTGCCTCCCAAGTGCTGGGATTAAGGCTTGTTCCACCACACCCAGCCTGCAGTAAGTTTTGAAATTAGTCTAAATGGTGTAGCTTAGTTCCTTCTCAAGATTGTTTTGGCTGTTGAAGTTCGGTAAGACTCCATATGAAGCTGGAGGCTGTGGTACATGGTTGGTTGTTATCCCAGCACGTGAGAGGCTCAGGCAGGAAGATTACTGTACGTTTAAGGACAGCCTTGAAGGCACAGTGAAAGGAACCCTGTCTCAAAAGAACAGAACAAAAAAAGATTCCCTCTGAATTTTGGAATGAGTCTTCCTGAGTTGTGTAAAGAGCATTGTTGAGATTTTGTCAGGATGGCCTTGATTCTGTAAGTCATTTGGGATAATGTCATCATTTTAAATATGTTAAACTCACTAGTCCATGACATGGCATGCCTTTCTATTTTAGTTGTTTTCAGTTTCTTCAGCTGTGATGCTGTCTTGTGTAGGCTTTTCGTTTTGTTTTTGAGATAGGAGGATTTCTTGTAGCCTGGCACTGGTTTCATACTCAGCAAGCAACAGAAGACCTTGAATTTCTAATCTTGCCTCCAACCTCCTAATACTGGGATTATAAGCATGACCCACCAAGTTGGGCTTTCTATTGTATATATTTCTATATAAATCTGGGGACCTTTTAAATGTATGCTGGAATTTCACTAAAGTAGTCTGGTTTATCTTTCCTTTGGCCAGGAGAAGCATGTGTTGGCAGATTTGTTTACTACTTTATTGGGTTCTTACACCTCTCCCTCTCTTCCAGCCCTTATCTATCCCTTATCCCTTCCACTCCCCCAGCACTAGGTAGGAGAGAGAGAAAGTTAGAGGGGAAGGGGCTATAGACATAGTTCAGCCAACAAAGTAGTCTACTTCCTGCTGATTACGAGCATTGAGTTTCTTGGGGCTATCTTTGTTGTCAGTATATCTCAACTTCTCGTCTCTTTGCTCATGACCAGTGGGCAAACAACAGCAGCAGGAACCTGGAGGAGCTGCCAGCCCTCTCAGGGCTCTCATTCGTACCATCTCCAGAGTCCCCAGAATTAAACTATCTGCAGCTGGCATTAACGATGCCCCTGCTAGAGCACGAGGCAAATCGTAATCACCTGCTGTGAAGCAGCCTCTTATCCCACACCTGGGATTAAAACAAAAACATATTCACATAACTGGAGTTTGAAAGAAACCAAAATTCTCACTACAAGCATGTACTGTTCATGTGGATTTGAGTCTGCAGATGTGTCTGGACCTGTGTATGTATGGAGGCAGATGTCAGTCAGCATTAGGTGTTTTTCTTGACTCCATTCCATCTTGTATGTGCATGTGCACACGTGCATGCATGTGATCCTTGTGGAGGCCAGAGATAGGCATGGGATGTGAGATAGGGTCTCACTGATGTCATGCTCAGATAATGGGTATTTCCGCCGGCCAGCAAGCTACAGGGAGTCCCTGGTTCTGCAACCCCTGCACTAGGGCTGCAGATGTGTGCAACCGTGGATACATGAGCTCTGAGATCTGAACTCAGGTTCGCATGCTGCAGAGCATGCGCTTGACTGAGCCTTTTCCCCAGCCCTCCCTGTTATTAGTCTCTTCTCACTGAATCTATAACTTGTCACATTGGTTAGGTGGTGGGCCAGTGAGCTCACAAGGATACTTTGACTTCTGCCTCCCTTACTGTTGAAATATGTCACCTGGCTTTTAAATGGCTTCATGGGTGCTAGGTGTCAGTTCATAACCTAGGGTAGTCGTAAATCCAAGGCTGGGTGCTTCA
>NW_021620952.1:0-4483 GCF_004785775.1 Grammomys surdaster
AGTTCATGTTATGGTGGCCTTTCAACCATAAAATTATTTTGTTGCTATTTCATGTGCTTAATTTTGCTACTGTTATGAATCATAATATAAATATATGACATGCAACCCCCAAAGGGGTTGTGTCCCACAGATTGAAAACGGCTGTTCTAAATGGAGGTGGACCATTCATTCCATTCTACAGTCAAGCTTGGTAGGATCAGGGAGTAAGTGACTCAGTGACTGTGGATACTCCCTGAAGCTGACCTATTCACTAGGACCCCCCCCTTCTCTATACACATATAAGCAGTAAGGGCTGCTGAGACCCTCTGAATGGGCTCAGACCAGCCAAACTGCCTAGATGAAGCAGAGACAAGATGAGCTTCTGATAAGAGGAAGAAACTTGTGGCTTCCTGCAGGAGACACTCCAACCCATTGAGCTGCCTGCAAGCTGTACAGTGAGCTCCATGTTTCCAGGCTTTGGGAACTGTCAGCCATGCAGGGATGGACTTTTTGGTGATGCAGCTGTCTTTGAGACATGTCTGCTCTTGTAACTAAGCCTTCACCATATTCCTACAAGTAACTCCAATAAAATGCACTGGCTCATTTAGGTGAACTTTGGTGGTATCTATACTTGGGTCTGTCTTTAGCTCCCTACCGAATGTTAGCAGACTTTTGTTCAAATCTCCTTAAGAGTGGTGTCACACAACAAGGAGGAATTCATCTGCCTGCAGCATAGTAGTATTTTCAGGAAGTGAAAACTATACAGTGCCAAGAAAGGTGCACACTGCAGTCAAGGGGTCCTCACAGCTAGAAACAGAACTGTTGCTCTTGGTGCCGCTGAAACTATTGTTAGTCAGGTTCTTTCAAATTAGGCTCAAGTCCTGCTATTTTTACTAACATTCTCAAAAAAATTCAAAGTAAAAAAAAAAAAATGTGTGTTAGCACATCTAATGCCTTCTAATCAGCTCCTCTCTGAGCTGTGCCTCCAGGAGAGGTAAGGCGCATACATGTACTCTGGCCTCATTACATATGAGCTCTCTCCGTGGTGCTGAAGCTGATATCTTCTGGGTTGATATCACTAGCCCTCTCTCTGTGAATGAAGTGATTAGTACATGCTATGCAATGTCTCTACTTCTCTCCAAGGAGCTCCACAGAAAACTCACTCTAAGATTCTTCTTAGTGTACATTTCAGAAGTTTCTAGGACTTTCTAAGGTGAATGATGTTGTGACTCTTGCCTGCTCACAAGACAATAAAGAGGCAACTGGAAGAGGAATCTGGTTGCCTGGACTTCAGGCAAGATCCTGTCTCTTGTGAACCCCAGGCGCTTCCTCACTGGTGGCATAGGGCTTACAGAGCCTGTGACTTCCAGCTCTTCAGGACAAGAGCCCCAGTGTTGGAAAATATTGAGGATGTAAGGAAATGTTTGCACATTGCATAGCAGAGTCATCAAGGCTTGCCCAGTATACAGAGAGGTCCTTCTGGCTAAAGAGATGAATTGAAACTCTTTATAACTGAATATGATCCATATGCAGAAAGTGTGAAATAGTTTCCTCTTGCCTGTCATTGCATAATGTCAATAAAATTGGCTACCCCACAGTCCCTAACTGACCCACTTTAACATTTTGACAAAGCTCTGCATGTTTTGCTCAAGACCACTGATTTTATAGCATTATTATCCATTCAGGGTACTGGACTATATCATGCTGCTAATTATAGTCAACATTTCTCCTATGTTTTAATGAATCTTCTTCAGCAGGGGAAAGTTTCCCTATTCATAGGATAGGAAGAGGGTTAGGCTTACAAAGTTTTTCTTCTCCAGTATCTTTGTTTAACATATTCCTTTTCAGAACACATCATCCTACTGCTGTGGGAGAAACAGTTTATTCAGGCACATAGTTGCTGTTGGAAACACACTTCCATGTCATCCCTGACTTTATATGTCAGTGTGTGCTTTTCCTTCAAGGTCTTGCAGTTAGAGCACTGAATGACTCTTGTCTTTTTTGTAATTTAAGAATTATATTCTCCCAGAGTGTGTGTGTGTGTGTGTGTGTGTGTGTGTGTGTGAGTGTAGCATATGTGGAATTCAGAAGTCAGAGGACAACTTGTGGGAGGTTCTCTCTCTCTGTCATGTGGGTCCTGAGGAATGAATTTAGGTCACTGGGCTTGGAGGCAAGCACCTTATCTGGATAATCTACATTGTGGGTCCCTCACTATAATTTTTTAACATTAGTGTCAACAAGCTTTTATCAATTTATTAATTATTATGAATGGTTTCCTCCATTACTTACTGCCCAACTCCATGGAGTACAGAATGGTGTGAAGAAAACTTCTTTATAGTATTTTCATAAAATTGGGTTTGTAGTGGTGAGCCAGGTGGTGCAGGGTGGGTAAGAAGGGCTGGAAGGAGAAGCCAGGTACATAATACAATATGACATTATTATATTTCTAATAATATATTCTAATAGTTTTATATTAATTATTAATATTCTAATAAGAAGCCATGTCTGCTCTTACAGCTTCTTGTTTGTGGTTCTAGTTACTTATGAGCATCCAAAAATGTCCAATGGAAAGTTCCATAAATAAATAGCTTAAAAGTTCTTTATCAGATGCCATTCTGAGCAATGTGATGAACTCTAGTGCCACCTTATTCAGCCCCCTCCTCAAGAAGTTAATCACTCTTTTGTCCAGCATATTCGTATCGTATGTATTATCTGCTCCTCATTGTATGCTATCTACCTGCTAGTCACTCAATGGCCTGTTCTGTTAGTGGGTCATGTATCTTGGTATTTCTTTGCTTGTGATTAAGAAAGTGACCCTTATGTTGTGGCCCAATGTTTTCTCACAATTTCTGTGCACTTCCTCTCACTTCATAGTACCATGTATCATTTCTTAACATCAGAAGAGCAAGGTCAGAATGTGATAGAAGGAGCACATATACGTTTTTCTTGTCCTTTGTGTTTTTTTTTTTTTTTTTGAGACAGGGTTTCTGTGTATAGCCATGGATGTCCTGGAATGTTCTCTGTAGACCAGACTGGCCTTGAAGTCAGAGATCCAAGGGGCTCTGCCTCCCAAGTTCTGGGATTAAAGGAGTGCACCACCACTGCCTAGAAATTTTATTTTAATTCATTATTTCAATTTATTTGATTGTTTACTATTGTTAATCTATTCTGGCTCCTAACTTATAAATTAAACATTCTCTTAGGTGTACCTTGTAAGAATAAACACTTTACACAGAGCTCAGTATTGTATATGGTTTTGGGCATCCACACATGGTATTGGAGGATTTACCCTGTTGAGAAGACAGGATCACTTCATTCATTATTTTTTTGTAAACTGTCACCTCATATGACAAGAACTTGGCCCAAGCAAGAGAATCATCCTACTGCCAAGGATGGGAAAGGCATGGGGCTGAAGGCACTGGTAAGTCCACAGAATAATGCTCTCTACACACATATTAGAATATATTATTAAAAATATAATAATATCATACTGTACTATATTATGAGTTGTTAACCTCTTGCTGTGCCTAGTTTAAAAATTTAACTTTATTACAGGTGTGTAATTGTAGGAAAAATCAGTATACATAGTGTTCAGTTTTTCTTGTGGCTTCAGGAGTCCTTACGTTTCCATTGCTAGAAACAACAGGACTTTCACTGCCTAACAGGTGTCTGATCGGAAACAGCCTCTGCCTAGGCAGACAGTTGAAACTTTTGAATGAATTTGTTAGAGATCCGCTCTCTCCTGTTTGTGCCTTTCCTTGAATTCATAGAATTTAACAAGCTACCTGTTGCTGGTTTCAATGCTTCTTTCAGCACACTGGGGATTCAAGTGAACACATAGCTTAATTAGCAATGAATGCAACTGTTTTAATATGATTTGGCTGGAAAGCTAACAAGAACAGGTAAGAAATCCTATTTTTAAAAAATAGGATTCAGTGATTTTGGTGTGAGAGGCATTATAAAAACTTAGCAGCCTAGCTATTCCTTGTTCCTGAGGACCTAGAAATGTCTTTTAAGAAGGGCTTTACTTTGCCCTCAGGGGATCTGTGGGCCAATCTGTTAACTTCATCTTGACTGAGATGGGGTGGCTTTCCAGATAGAGAAAAGTCAGATGATACATCCATACTATCTGTCCCATAGAGATCATGGATTCTGAGTGTCTTTGGTCAGAGAATTTGTCCCTAAGAGAATTTCTCTAATGTCTAACCTCCACCAAAAGTAAAAATCTGTGATGGCTATGGGCAATTACATAAAATCTGTGATGGTTATTGGCAGTTAATGGTGAGGTTCACAGAGCTCACTCCTCTTCCTTATCAACATAGTGTTATCATTGGATCAGAATCACAGGAAGGGCTGCTTCCTCTTTGCTCCTGTCCACCTCATCCACCCATCCTCTCACCTCTCACCCGACTCTGTACAGAATTGTGTGTGCAAAATTCCACTGGACTTTCATAAGGATATGCTACAGCAACAGCTTTGGAAAAAAGCATCTCCTGCTTCCACG
>NW_021620953.1:0-4930 GCF_004785775.1 Grammomys surdaster
AGAAACACACTTTGAATGAACTGTGGACAGAATCAGAATGTTGGCATGTCTCAAAACTATTAAGGATACCATTCTTTAGAGGCAGAAAAATCTCATGCCATGTTGGGGAAAGCAGAAATTTCAAAGACTCTTGTATCAGAGGAAGCTCAAGTGTCAAGTTGTAGAGTAAAGAAAACCTGAACGTTTCCTTATCCAGTCTTCATGGGAACCTAGAAAAACCATATCATGCAGGTCAGACAGCAGTGTAAGCAATCTCCAACACGCTAAGAGGCAGTCCCTCCTAGGATTTCTGATAAATCAGCTGTTAACTTTTAAATATGACATGACTTTCTCATTTCTGATGACCAACTTTTAAACATATAATCATATATATATATACACATATACATATACATATACATATACATATACATATACATATACATATACATATACATATACATATACATATACATATATATATATATATATAAAATCAGGGTTTATTACTCTGCAGGCTACTGTTAGACATTAGGACCTCAGGTATTTGGGTCATTCTTTGAACAGAGGTCATGAGGTCAGAGGATCAGAGAAAGATGTACTCAGTGCAACTTAGAGAGAGGGAGTTGATTTTTCACCCATTAGTTCCGATCAAGTAGGCCTAGATCCACATTGGTCAGAAGAAGCACATGTACTCTCCATGAGAAGCAAATTGTCTAGCATGCCATTTGGCTACAAATTGTGGGCTCTTAATCAGAATTGGAATACTTACCATGCTTTTAGTCAGAGGAACCTACCTGATGCTTCAATGTGCATCTGAGGCATCTAGGAATGGAATTTGTAAATTTGATAGACAGTTGATGAGAAGAAAAAGTTTTAAACTATGGTTGTTCATATAAGCACAGAGTTGTAAAACATGAAAGCGGCTTGTAGATTAAAAAAAGAAGAAGAATTGAAAATGCCATGGTAAAGGAAAGTAGGGCCCAGGCCACCCTCTTGAGATAGAATTTCGTAGAGTTTCCATTTGGTAGGCTGGGACGGTCTGATGCCTAGTTGAGCAGAAGGGGTAGGGCAGAGACTTCCTAGGTCAGAACGTGAAGGTCTGACGCACTGCTTATTAGAAGACACATTTCTGAATTCTCGTTGGTCATGAAAAACATTGCTGAGTCCCAGTGTCTTAGATGGGACATTTGAGAGGCCATCTCTTTCAGCCTTAAACATTTTGAGGCTTACTGAAACAGAGGACATATCCAATGTCTCTTTGGTGAGAACTGTATTGTCTGAGCTCACAAGGGTAAGATTGACAAGGACTGATAGCTCCTTTATGGGAGAGGGTAGAACTACATCTCTCCCTTTACAGTGGGATCCTTTTGAGGTTCTTTCAAAAATGTGTATATCTGTGGCCTCCTAGGACAGATGGGTAAAAAAGTGGGTACCCAAATTCATATTGCTGGGTCTCTCCCTTGGTAGGAGAGGGAAGGTATCAGGTTGACACATGGTACTTCTGTAATTTCCTTGACTAACAGGGAATGATGTTACCTTCCCTTTTTGAAATGGTGGAGGGATGAATCCCCATAGGACATGAATCAAAGCCATGGGCTCTGGTTGGTACTAATGGAGGTTTCTCTCCATCTTGCACAATAGGAAAATGTTTTGACCCTTCCTTAGTAAAAACATGGTGGCTGATATCCTCTTGGTTTGATGTGGAAAATTTGAAACCCTCATGGGGACTGTCTCCATCTAGAGATGACTCAATGCCTCCTTGGTCTGCAGGAAATGTTTTCAGGGCTCCTTGTGTATCATAGGCATTCCTCTATCTTCTCCTGGTAAAACCAGTGTGTCTGGGCATCTCAAGAGGAGAGGTGGAATGCCTGAGGATCTCTTCATGAGAGGGAGTGTTTTGTGTTCCCTCTTCTGTGGAGATGGAGCATGCTATGCAGTCTTGAGGAGTAGCTTTCAGTTTTCTATCATTTTTGGAAGATGAAGAATGTCTGAGCTCTCTTTTTGACAAAGAGGGTGGTTGCCAACTCTCATGTTCAGAGTTATAAAGTTGAGTGCAACTTTGGAGAGAAGTGGCATTTTTTGATGTGGGTTTGATAGACTTGGACTGTCTGTGAGTGCCTTGGGGAAGTGGAGTACTTGTGAGGCCCTCCTTAGGAGATAGTGAGGATCCACAGGCTCTTTTGGCAGACTCAGATGTGGTTAGTTTTCTGTTGGTATCAATTTTAAGCTTCACACCCCTTTTATCAGATTTGCAAGCTCTTTCCTTTGTTTTGGAAGAATGGCAGAGTTCCCATTACTCATCATCTGATGGCACAGATTTCAGGCCTGCTGGCTCTAAAGAGGCATGTCTTAATCTATTTTTCCCCAATTTAGAATATCTGAAGTGACCACCTGGAGAGGAAGAAGGACTGAGACCTTCTTTAGGAGGGGAAGACGAAGTGGGACTGGAGTCTTTTTTGGCATACTTGAAAGATGCCAGGCTACTTTCAGCAGAAGAGATACATTTTAAGACATCAAGTTCTGAAAGGGAAGATCTGATATCCCCTTCAGGAAATGAGACAGATTTCAATATCCTTTGGGTAGAATTGAAAAGTCTAGGGCCTTTCTTGGAAAAGAGGAATGTCCCTGGCATTCTTCATGAGAAGGGTTAGGGACAAAGAAGTGATGTGCACAAAGTGACAGTCCCAGAAACTCTGTTGAGAAAGAAGTTCCCACAGTGTCTTTGGTAGATCACATAGGTTCTTGAAGCCTCTGGGCTGGGTGAACAAGTTCTTGAGTTTTCTGGGGAGATGTTGGTGTTCCATGGATCCCTTGTTCAGATACTAAAGGGATCAGGACACCTTCATTAGGTTTCAAATGTCACAGAGCTTCTGATAGAGATGTCAGAGATTCTAGAGTCTCAGACACAGAATCTGAATCTTAAAGGTTAGTTCGGTAGATGGCAGAGCTTCTTCTGACTCTAGACTAAGAGATGAAGGAGGTGGAACTCTGATGTGATATTGTGCAGGTGACAAAGATTGTATAATCTCTTGGGTGACAGATGCTATTTCTGCAGTGTTTTGTGTACAGATTCAGAAATTCCAAGACCTTCTTGGATCAGATGGGGTATATCCTAAAGTCTCTTTTTCCAAACAGGTTCCTGGGTGCTCTTGAGATAACAAGGAAGATTCTGGATGCCCTTGTGCAGATGTCAATGTTCCTAGAACACCCTGGGGAGACAGGGAATGTTTCAGAGACAATACATCTGCTTGTGACACTCTCAAATCCAATTAGACAGATGGAGAAGATCCTAGACTCATTGTGGTAGATGCTGAAAATTTGAAATCTGGTGAAGCATTGGATGTTCCTGGCTTGCCATGAGTACAGGTGTAACCTTCCAGATTCCCATTTAAAGACAGGCAAGGGCCTCCACCTTCTTGAAGAGATAACAAAGGTCCAGTTTTAACTTGAACTGATAGAGACATTGTCAAAGGTCCTAGGGCAGATGATCCTAGTGTTCCTTGTCCAGATAAAGAAATTACCATGGGACCTTTGGAAGAATGCATAGATCCTGAAGATTCTGAAGCAGATGGATCTGTTTGTTGGGCCCTTTCAGCAGAATGCAAAGACTCGTTTGGTCCCTGGCATGAACTAGAAGGTCTTAGAGTACCCTCTGTAGGTTTAGAGAAATCCAAGGTCCCTTCTACAGAAAGAGAAGTATCTGAAATGCTTAGGGATGAAAATAAGGGACAAAGTTGGGCAGATATTGAAAGTTCCAAAGGTGAGCCACCAGATACCACATGTCCTGGGATAGCTGTTGAAGATTTTTGTGCACCTCGTGCAGTTGATGAACATTCTAGAGGTCCCTGAAGAGATGGCAAAGGCTCTACGAAGCCTTGTACAGTTGCAGAAATTGTCAGAGATCCTTGGTCAGATTTCAAAGTTTGTGCCATCTCTTGAGCAGGGTTGATATATCCCTGACACACTGGAGTAGACGGTGAGTGTGTTACTGTGCAGTGTGTAGAGGTGGACTTTGTTCCTGTACCTTGTGCATGTAAAGGACTTAAAGGCCTTTGGGCAGATGGAGATTGTTGGGCAGACTTTCGTGTAGATGTGGATAGACATATAGTCCCCTGTGTAGATAGAAAGGGACCCACAGCTTCATGAGCAGAATCTGAAGATGCTTGAGTCCCTTTTTCTGAGGAGGAAACACCCAGAGGATTAAAGGAACCTTCAAAACATTGTGATATGTTCATTATCGCCTGGGCTGAGATGGAAAGATTCAGAAGCCCCTGAGCTGATTGCAAAGGTGCTAGATACCCTTGACCAGATGCAAAAATTTCTGCACCTCCTTGGGTAGAAGATGAATGTCTACCAGGTTCTGGCGGTGACGATGGCAAAGTTCCTAGAATAGCTGACCCAGTATATGAAGTTGCTACATCCTCCCTCACTACTGGCAAATGGCCCAAGGTACTCTGTGTTTCTTTGTCTTGTCCCATCTTTGTGGAAAATGCTGCAGGTTCTTGATTCCTTTGGTTGGGGATAAAAGAACTTTGCACAGGCAATGTTCCCTCTTCTGCCTTGGGCAGTTTCTTGGGCTTTTGAAAAGAACACAGCTCTTCTAGCACCTCGGGCAGGCACAAGGTGTTCCTGAGCACCTAGTCCAGATGGGCAATGTTCTACATCTGATGGTGAAATACAACAGGACACTTGAGATTTCTGGTTAGGTAAGAAAGGAGCAGTGGCCCTTGAGGAAGACGGGGATCTTTGTGCAGCATGTTGGTCAGATGAAGAAAATCTCATAGCTGCCTGGCAGGAAGTTGGAGGTTTCAAAGTGTTTTGAGCAGATGACACAGTTTGTACAGTCACTTCTTTAGATATGGGCAGTTTCAGAGACTCTTGGTCAGAAAGGGAATGTCCATAGCTTCTTGAGAAGATGAAGGAAATGTTAAAGTTCCATGTGCAGATA
>NW_021620954.1:0-3181 GCF_004785775.1 Grammomys surdaster
CCAGAAACCAGTACCTAGACCAATCATCACCTCAAACCCAGATACCTGGATACCAGCATAGGAATATAATAACAGCAAGATAAATATGTGATCAAGAAATACAAGCTATCCTATCACAGTAGGTCATTAGAAATCAAAACTTGTAACAAATATTTTGCAAAAGAGGTTGTTTGGGGGAAGTGAGAGGAATGAGAACCTGGAGAAGGGATAGAGGTACACAAGAGGACCTACTGACAGACAGACAGACAGGGAGCAGAGAGAGAGAGCCATGAGAGTAGAAACAGAGAATAGAGAAGGGGCATGTGCAGAGAACAGAGACAGGGAACAAACCTACAGACCTGATGCATTAGGTGGTCTGTGTATATAAAGCATACCTGACAACAGCAGCAGATGGGGGAGGCAGGAAATGACTTAAACATTTGCTAAGTACCTGAAGGCAGGCAACTGAAATTGTCTGTACACTGACAACTACAGAGGCAAGGTTCACCCACAGAACAGCAAGGGAAGATAAATAGAAAAATGGACAAATTGGTCAAAAACAAAAATGTTGAGTGTAACAGTATCATCGAAATAAGCAACTAGGGACACTGCAACATATGAGAAAGAAAAAACTACAGATGATTGGAAGGCAAGAAGAGAATATCAGCTTAAAAGTCTATAAATTATTATCAACAAACTCATAAATGAAAAATTTCCTAAACTAAAGAAAAAGATGCCTATTAAGGTAAAGAAACATTGAAAATACCAAATAGATTAGACAAAAAAGAGTCCCTTTGCTGCATAACAATCAAAAGACTAAACATATAAAGAACTCTAAACAACTGCAACAAAAAAATTGGCCAAAACAAAACAAAAACAAATAACATGCAAAAGCAGAACTATTACATATATACCTGTCTTCTTAACGTATACTATAAAAGAAAAAAATGTTTGGACACATGTGCTGCAGACTCAAAGAAACCACCTATGTTTCTCCAAGCAAACAAATGATCCAAATGTTTTGGGCCAATTTGGAATCAGCCATGATAGTGAAGTTATTCATAGGTCACCGCCTGATTTGGTAAGTGAGGAGCACCACAAGGGACCACACAGGTGGTCACACCTGGCTGATAGTTTCCCTCCAGCCCCAGAAAGGACCCACCAACCCAGATTCCATTGCTCAACCACCTGCTCCTCCCAATTGTCAGCATTTTTTTTTCTGTGCTCACCATGCCTCGATTTCAGAGCTTCCCTGGGGTCTTCTCACAGCACCCAACAGCACAGCTCAGAGCAGGAAGCAGAGAAACACCCAAGCAGGCACAGTTGCAGCAAACTTTAGAGAGGAACCAGAAGATCCAACCTCTTTGTCTGACTGGCAGGTCCACCTGGAGGCCTGACTGGCCAGTGAAATTTCCTCAAGGTTAAAGTGTGCTTCTGGTCTAGGTCAGGCCTTTCCAGATCTCAGGAGTGGTTTGCACTCCATTAGCATTTGTGCCTCTCCTCCAAGAGGAATCTCACCTCACCCAGCCCTGGGGGAGAACTCACCATTCCAGCTCAGGCTATTCAGATACTTGTTCCAACCCCCCTCTGTGAACACTGACCCTGCACTTACCAGGACCTGACTTCAGACCTTGCCTGAGCTCTCCTCACAGCACTTGCTTTCTTCCTGAAATCCAGGTGAATAGCTTTCATGGGTGCAGTGGAGGAGATATCAATCTGACCCAGGAGTGGAAGAGTGCCCAGTCTATTAACATTCAAGAAGGATTTTAGGAAACAAGAGTTTTGTTTTCTGGCTTCCCGCTGGGCTCAGGGAATCTGCAGCCTTTTTCACCAGATGAATGGTATGAAACAACCCTGGGAGAAAAGCCAGAAACATAAGGGAAACACTGTTGAGCACTATTGTGAACCAGCACATCTTCATCAGTGATGAAGCAGAGAAAAACTACACTTGTATTAGTACAGGTTCTTTAGATAAACATATCTCAAATCATATTGAGAATGAATCTCTCTATACATATAGAAAGGATATTTAAGAGAACGTCCCAATAAAGGCTGTCGGCCAAGGAAAAACCAAAGACTAGTCAATTTCATGTTACAGGAGATTACAGCTGATCTTCAGTATATACTAGAATTTTGAAGAAATAAGTACTTACTAATATCTTGAGTAGAAATTATACTAGTTCTAACAGTCTGATTTTTGTGGATGTTTCCCCACTCACATAACAGAATCCTTCCATGACATCTTTGATGACTGTCTTATTTTCACAATCCTTGTCTTCACTTTAGTTTTATTTTGGCCTCTTAGAGGACTCTTCTCTGAGGCACCATAAATGCTGTGCTTTTATATCACTGCTCTTGTCAGTATAAAAATGTAGGATGATCCATTTTACAAACAACGAAGAGTACAGATATCCTCTTAAGGCTGGCTACTGTGATAGCCCACTCATATTCATCTTGCCACAACATCACCAGTGATGGATTCATGGAAAGACAGGAGCATTTGTGAGAAACTAAAGAATGGGAAAGTCTAAATACAGGAATGTAAGACACATTGCCATACAACCATTTCTTCAAATGAGTTAAGGAACGTTGTTCAGGTACTTGTGGTGGCCATGCAAACCAGAGGATCTGAATTCCATTAAAAGGATTCTTGAAGAAAACTTAAGATGCTGATTGGAACAAATACTCTGTGTGAGTTATGTGATTATATACAGATTCATTGAGCATGCTCAGGAATGAGAGACACCATTATGCAAATCATCCTCTATGGATTTGCTATATCTATCCCTTTGATATAACTTGGTCTCTCACACCATGTAAACAAGACTATAAAATTCCCAACACAGGCATCCCCAAGTACATACACACATGCACACACACACAAACACAAAAACACACACACACACAAGCACACGAACAGAGAGAGAGAGAGAGAGAGAGAGAGAGAGAGAGAGAGAGAGAGAACACAGACATGCACAAAACACAGACAAACACAAAAGTTTCTGCCACATCAGGAACTTTTTCGTCAATCAAGTGCTTTACCTACTTTCTACTGAAACTGGCATGAGATGTGTTCTAAATCACAACTTAAAAAGATGGTCTCTCTTTTTGTGTAAGTTAAAGAAGCCTTCAGAGTTTACAGAGTAGGGGAAATTTGATTTAAATCAAGATAGGTATAAAAAGTTTAGGTTAACAACACAAA
>NW_021620955.1:0-1413 GCF_004785775.1 Grammomys surdaster
ACAAATATGCAAGCAAAACATGCATTCACTTAAAACAAAAATAATTTAAAAAAATCTAGAGGAGCTGGAGAGGTGGCTCAGTGGTTAAGAGCACTGGTTGTTCCTCCATGAGACCAGGGTTCGATCTCATCACCTACATGATAGCTCATAACTGTCTGTAGTTCCAGCTCCAGGGGATCCAACACCTTCTGTCCTCTGAAGGCACCAGGCATACATGAGGGACACAGAGATACATGCAAGCAAAATATTATACACATTTAAATCTAGATCCACAAAGAAATGAGTTAATGCTGGTGACCTAATGAGAGAAATGGAATCAGTATCCCCCAGAAAAGACAAGCCTAAGGGACTTTCTTCAGATAATGGAATAACGTAAATTCTTATGCACAAATGTGGTTTTGTAGGCATGGTGATACACATTGGTAATTCTGTCCTTCAGAAGACTGAGGTAGGAAAATCATGAGTTCAAGGGCAGTTTGGGATCTAGAACAACACCCTGTATCAAAAATAAAGGAAATCTGATAATCCAATAAAAGATCCTTAGAGTCCTAAGACTGATAAGCACTCTAGGAATACGGAAATGCCTACGGCAAGGCTGGAACTCAATGACAAAGTGTTCTTTGTCCCACAAAGGTAGGATGTATAGAGCCCTGGGTTCCACTTTCAGTACCTCCAAAAATGAGTAGTGGAAAGGAAGAAAAACTGAAATGGAAACTTAAGGGTTCTTTGGAAAGTCGGTTGGATGGTGTTTTGCTGGGTAAACATGTGAAGGAACATTTCGTTAAAGTGGACACAGGTGTGAAAGGCTAAGGCAGGTTCATGAAGGAACGTTTCCCCGAAGCAGACATGGGAAAGGATGTTCTGCTAAAGCAAGCACATGGAAAGACATGTGATGAAGGACTCTTCGCTAGTGACACACACGTATTGGTGCCTCTTACATTGCATAGTTGTAGTTGAGCTCCAATTGTCGGGACTCCATAAAGAGAAAAGCACCAAAAAACTGGTGGTTTGCTGCTTCCATGGACTCAGGCTGATCGGCAAAGTGATGTCAGCTGAGGCACATGCACATGGTGAGGCGAATTCGTGGAGGACACATGATGTTTGAAGGAAATTAAGAAAGAACTCAAGGAACAGTGACAGGAGCTTGCTTGGCTTGGCTTGGCTGGGATTGGCTTGCCTGTAGAGCTATCTAATTGTTGGTCTTTGATGATCTTTTCACTGAGAGAGACACAGCCAAGAACTTCTCCTGGTGTTCCTGTTGGCACCGGTCCCTCCTGCGGATTCCTGTTTGCTATCCTGACCTGTAACAGGAAGGGCAGGGCCACCTCTATGTAAACACAGGGGTGGGGGTGTGCTACACAGCCACAAAAGCATCTCCTGCAGGAGGACCTAAATGAGAAACCAAGTTAGAGA
>NW_021620955.1:1423-8012 GCF_004785775.1 Grammomys surdaster
CCTCTTGTGGGTGGTGGGCTAAAATGGAGGTAAAAGTATTTAAAAACCATCATTAAAAATAGACTTTGAAAAAATTAAAGTTACAAAAAACTAATTCTTGTAAATTCAGGGGATCTTGTTTGCCACTAGTTTGCTTGCTACTTTAAAGCCCGATTCTCTGCAAGTCATATGCCAGCCATGGCAATCACTTTCCTCTTGTCTAATGCTCAATCAGGAGCAAGCATAAAACTCATTTTCTATCATTTGAACAAATGACATAAAAGTGCTTGAGAGCACCTGGGAAGGGGCCTCTTCCCTGAAGACAAGGACTAACCTCTTTCCCAAAGTCCCTTTCTTTCTACTTAAGATGCTACTATAATGATGGACTCTTTTATGAGCTAGCTGTCTTGTGCCAAGTAACAGGATGAACAAGGGACTTCAGAGACCTTCTAAATCCAACTCTGGCATTGCTGAGCCAGAAACTGACCTGGGACTGCCTTAAGGACTTCTTGCTTAGTAAGGAATGTCTGGTGTTTGATGTCACTGTCTGTTGGACTCTTTGGATTTATGACCAAGTACATCCAGCTACAAATACAAAAAACAAACTCACAATGTAATTCTGTCTCTCCTGTGACAGACAAGCTATGGAAGCTCTGGGAACTTTATCATTAGTCAAAAATTTGTGTCCATGTTTCTAAACAGAAATTATACATGTTTGGACATTTTTCTAATTTCTTCTTACTTAGAACTCATAATTTTCAAATTCAGTCCTTATATAACAAACTCAGTATTTTGTATTTACATAGTTTTTTTTTAATTCAAAAGCATAAGCAAAACCCCAACTCCAACTGTCCTTCTAAAGGACCATAACTCAACACAAGTAATTCATAAACAAGACAACTTAATAATGGTAGTAACAGTGACCAGGACCTAAGAGGATGCCCACTGAATGAAAAATCAGAGGTCATTTCTGCAAGGGAAAAAGTTCGTAGAGATGTGATGAGAAGAGAATTCTACTCCTATTACTGAAAACACATAAATCCCAAGTTTTTAGAAGAGCGTAGCCGCTAAGACACAGTTTAAGGGGTAAGAATACTGCTGTGTGATAGGAAGAAGAGGAAGTACAGCAAACAGGGGAGAAAGAGAGGGAGACACGGAAGTAGGAGGAGACGGATGGAATCCACTTTATAGAAAATTGGAAAAATACACACACACACACACACACACACACACACACACACACACACACATACTCGGCTTTACAGCAATCCTGGTGTATGTACCCCCTAAAAGAGCTGATCAGAGTCAACACCATGAGCTGGGAAGGTGGATGCCAAGTGGGGTAAGGAGCAAGGGCAAAGTCTCCAGTGGCTGTATTGCTATGTAATTCTTTCATTCTATTCTTTACAAGAGCTGGGATCTAGGAATAGACACTCTGCCAATGTTATCCCAATAAGATTCTGTTTCTCCCAATTGAAAGAAAAAGAGTAGGAGTTACAAGCAGGAGTCTCTGGAGACACACAGAAAATAGCAGCTGACCTTACACACACAACATGCATGTGTCAGTTTTAATACTGACACCTAGAAGAAAAAAAATACCAAACAAGGGGGAAGGAAAACTGGATCTGGAAAATATGTTGAATTAATTCAAAAGATAGTGACAATATGTACAAAAATAAATACAGAAAATGTGTTTAAAGGATAAAATGTATGTCCACATAAATTTGTACTTCCAATAAATGTAAATAGCTTGTATGCGCCAGTTAAGATATGTAAAACTAACTTTTGAGATGAGAGCTACACCAAAGCTGTGTGGGCTAAGCCCAGGGCATTTCTTTCTCACTATCCTTAGGCCTAGCCATAGGCCTGGAAGCTTCTAGCCTCTGCACAATCTAATCTTCTGCAAGCCCGGACCTTGAAGGCTTTAGCTTCCAGCCTTCATCTGCCAATCTAGGCTTGGAAAGCTTTCAGCCTGAGGCTTCCTGCTGAATACCCTCACCCTTTCTAGTTCTTTCCGAACTCTGACTGGCTGGTTGAACTCAGCTCTTCAGGCTCAAACTCCTCTCCAAGCTGACAGATTCAATCTGGCTTCTCTAGGCTTCTTACTGAATTGCTCTGATTGGCTTCAAACTAACTCTGGCAATTTGTTCTACTCTTTTTTTTTTGTTTTGCTTTTTTTTGGTTTTTTTTTGTTGTTGTTGTTGTTCTTTTTTTTTTGTTTTCTCGAGACAGGGTTTCTCTGTGTAGCCCTGGCTGTCCTGGAACTCACTCTGTAGACCAGGCTGGCCTCGAACTCAGAGATCCCCCTGCGTCTGCCTCCCAAGTGCTGGGATTAAAGCTGTGCACCACCACCGCCCGGCAATTTGTTCTAATCTTCTGGTTCCTTCTTATTCTTTGGCTTCAAAGGCCTCTGCTGACCTGCACTGAACTCATGAACAAACTCAACTCCACTGCACTGCACTAAACTTATAACCTCCCTACTAACACACAACCTTCACTGCACTGCCTCTTAACTCCCTGCACTGCTCTTAACTAGCTTTTCATTCCTGTGCTGTTCCGGTGAGAGGTGGACATATCCTATCCCTGACCATTTTGTCAAATCTTTCTCTGACTCATCACTTTGGCTGCCCATCAATTAGATGTCCCTTTCAAACATGGCTGCTTCCTTCTACAAACTAACCTTTCTGTCAGTGTTAGGGATTATAAAGGTATGTACTAAGGGCATGTCTGTATTTCAGCCAGAGCAGCCATGTTGCTGGATTAAGATTCCTCTACAAAAATATAAACATTTCATACTGAGGAACAAAATTCTAGTTATATGCTGTTTCTAAAAGCCTTTTATATTCTCTAATACAGAAAAATATAAATGAAAGTGTTTTTAAAAAAGATAAACCAAGTGAATAATAACCAAATAAGGATATATTGCTTACATTTAAATAAAGATAAGAAGAAGTTTAAGGCAAAAATCCCTACTATACATGATAATCACTAAATAAAAAGTTCAATTCACCAGGAAAAATAATAATTCTACTCTTCATGAATCTAATTATTCTTGCCTCAAAATGTACGATGAACAAAAATTTACAACAGTTACACAGAAAACTGGCAAATCTTCTATTAAGGTATAATTTTAATATAAATTATTCAGTAATTGACAGGTAAAGCAATAAAAAATTTAAGAAACCTTAGCTACAAGCTGGATCTAGAAGACATGATATTTTGAAAACCATAAGGAATGTGCAAATATTACATAAATAGTAGTGTGGTAAAAGGTAGAAAATTTTAAACTAATGATTTTGAACCATATAAATAAAAACACTCATAAACTAAAAGAGAAAATAGAAAAAGAAAACACTTAAAATGGAACAAAAATTAACAACTGTAGAGTGAAAAATTATGAAGATCATTTTATAAAATATATATAGATTCCTCTTTAGGTTTTTCTTTAAAAGGGTATGGAAACGTCTCTCTGAAGCAAGCTAAGAATGTGGATAGGCTAGTTACGGGAACTGGCTAGAATGCAAGTGAGCTAGGTGGAACCAGGAAGCTGGTAACCACAGTGACAGGGTGAGGCCGCAGTGACAAGGAAAGACCACATTTTTGAGAAGAATAGGTATACAGAGTGTTTTTCACATGATCCTGACTCACCTAGGTTGGTTTCCTCTGGAATTCTTCGCTATTTTTATGATTATGTCTCCTTAACAACCGCCTTGCCCCCTCCTCACCCTGGTTTGTGGTTTTTCCCTTTAAAAACCCCTCTCAAACTGGCTGTCTTTGTCAATTCAGCTCCTGCATGAGCAGACGAATTGACCAGCAGCTAGCTGTTTATATCCCAATTAAACCTCTGCTGATTGCATCCAGATTCAGTGCCTTGCGAGTTTGTGGGTGGTCTTGTCATCCCAAGACTTGAGTGAGAGTCTCCCCGGAGTGGGGGGTCTTCACAACAACAACAAACCCCCAAAAAACTGTATGAGATGCAACTGAGATGGTACTTAGAAAGCCAAAGGTGGGGCTGGAGAGATGGTGGCTCAGTGATAAGAGCCCTGCTGATGCTGGAGACCATGCAGATGTTTGTGGTCTGTGCTGTCACTAGAAACCATGTACAAGCCCATGATCCATGCTCCCACTGACTGTGAAAGGCAAAGAAGCTACTCTTGTGGTGGATGGCTGCTGAGGTACAGTTGAGAAATAGGTACAGAAAAGGCTTCTGTGGAAATGTCTACGTCACCCTAACCCATCCCCTCCAAAAGTGACAGCTGTAAAAGGAAGTCATAAAAGAGCACTATTAAAAACTATGCTGGGGGCCGGGCAGTGGTGGTGCACACCCTTAATCCCAGCGCTTGGGAGGCAGAGGCAGGCGGATTTCTGAGTTCGAGGCCAGCCTGGTCTACAGAGTGAGTTCCAGGACAGCCAGGGCTATACAGAGAAACCCTGTCTTGAAAAACCAACCAACCAACCAACCAACCAACCAACCAACCAACCAACCAACCAACCAAAAAACTATGCTGGGGTGTAGCTCTCCATAACTGATAGCTTCTAGGTGGAGTGCAGGTGGGAAAGGACTCAGCTTTCCTTAGGGCCTTGGTCACTGGGAGTTTGACCATGCTCCAGTGAGTATATAGACAACACAACATAGTCTTGGCTTTATTCCTTCTCCCCCCCCTCTCTTTCCTTCTTTTGCTTTTGCTGGGGGAAATCATAGGGGAACAAACATGGAAGGACTGGGAAATGAGTGTCATCAGGGTGCATGATGTGAAATTCTCAAATAACAAAAATATTATGTTGGAAAAAATATCATTTGCGAACAAGTGAAAATAAATGCTTAAATAATGAACAGGCAGTTTCCTAGGAAAACCCAACTTGTCAAATAACCAAGAAGTAATATAAAACTAGAATAACCTTATATCAAATGAAGAGACTGAATCTAATTTACAGTTATCACAAAAAGAAAATTTAAGGATGAGACAGGCTCAGCATTGAATTCTTTCAAACTTCCCAGTATTTTTTTTTCCAGACAGGGTCTCACTATGTAGCCCTGGCTTTCCTGGAACTCACTATGAGGACTAGGATGCCCTTGAACTCACAGGTACCAGTTTGCTACTCTCTTCCAAGTTCTGGGACTAAATACATGTACTACTAAGTCTAGCTTCGTAGTACTTTTGAGAAACAATAGCAACATTACTTGGATAAATGTGTCCTATTTTGTTTGTTTGTTTGTTTTTTTTTTTTGGTTTTTCCAAAACCAATGGCAAAAGTAAGACAATTTTGTTGAAACATGTATTTAATTCTTTATTCAAATAAATGTGTTATTACCATATGTAGCCAAGATCCCAAGTGATACCAGTTTCCATGGAGAGAGATGCTAGGACTTAGCCACTTATAAAGTAGGAGAATAAAATAGAGGTTCAGCACGTGATAGCACCACTTCCTTTCGTCTTACCTTGCCTGGGGAGTTAATATTTCCAAGCAGTCCCTTCGGTTTCACAACCACATCACTTCAGGAGAGGTGTGAAGAGATGTGGTTTTCAGAGCTAGCTGCTGAGAACTCCTGGAGCAGCCCAGAGCCCCCAGGTTTGTTCACCTTGCTACTGAAACCTGTGGCAGGTTCTTGACCTGCAATGAGCCAGAGATTTTCCTCCAAGGCAAGATACCACTTATACACCAGATTTATGATGGGTGAAAAGTATGCTTAATTTTACAAAGTGAGAAATGGGCAATTGTTAAGTGGAAGTAGAAAAAGAGATGTCAACTGACTTCAGAACATTCTCAAGCAGAGCAGTTTTTAAAACAAGCACTTAAGGAAGTGGAAGATTATAAAGTGATACCCTTAAAACTCTGTGTACGCACATATACCCTGAGAAGTCTTCACTATCATGGGTAGAAATACTTCACTGTGAAGATACTACACTAGATTATTTCATGGCCACTAACAGACTTTTAAAGATGAGATTTTTGGTTCGTACTTTAATTGAATTTTTAACTGACACAGATACAAATGAATGGCAATACCTTAAAAATGGACTCCATTCAAGGGTTTTGTTTCCTAGTAAGAACATAGGCAGTATATGAGGCATAATATTTTATGCCCCAGTCTGCAGGGCGGTGAACTGGGATCAGAGGACCTCGAAGAGAGAACTGGGGGACAAGGGCACGCAAAGAACGAACAGCAAGTCAAGGGAGCTGATCAAGCTGTCGAATTTTTATTTTTTCCCACACTGGGTTATATCCACATAGAAGCAGGATATGGGGAGGGGGATGACGTACAGTCTTCTTTGTTTCAGGGGAGTGCAGGTGTTCTCAGGGGGAGGACAGATGTTCTTCAGAACAAGATATTGGCTGGGTGAAAAGTTCACAGAAGAAGCAGGGCGGAACAGGTCACTATGTACATGTCCGTAAGATCTATTGATCATTTGTTCTCATCTAGGCTAGTACTTTCCCACCAAAGACTACCTGTCTACACGTTCTATTGGTCATTTGTTCTTATCTAAGCTAGTACTTTCCCACCAAGGCTACCTGTCCATAAGGTCTATGATTATTTGTTCTTAGTGCTTTCTTTCCCGCAGAGGTCAAGACTTTGTAAAGAGTTAATGTTTAAGCAGGGTCACTCCTG
>NW_021620955.1:8022-9389 GCF_004785775.1 Grammomys surdaster
CCACAGCCCAAAGAGAAACACCAAAGGCCCTCAGACTACAGCTCAAGTACATCATCAGGCTGAATTCCCATGGCCATTAGGACACACACTATCAGCCAGACAAAGAACCATAACCTTGACCCAACCCCTGTGATTCCAGGAAAAGGCCCTTCTCTTGAACCTGACAATGCAGAAGAAACACGACTCTGGGGACTCCTGAGGGCAGCCCAAAGCCTCCAGGCTTGTCTACCTCCCTACTGAGACCTGTGGCAGATTCCTGGCCTGCAATGACAACCAGAGCAAGAGTAGGTGAATCCTCGAGGGCCTGAGCACCTGACAACAATTAAGATTCCACATGTCTGAATGTTTATAAGTACTTCTCTTGAGACAACTAAGTGAAGACAAAGCCTGAAGCAAAGCAGGGGAGTAGGAACAGTGTGAGCAATGCCCAGACTCCATTCCCTAACTCATCTTCTAGTCCTAAGAACTCTTAAAAACGAAAAAACCCGGGCAATTCAGGCTTCTTTTTAAAAGGGTATGAGGGGGCTGGAACAGTTCCATTCCACCACGTACCACTGTAACTCCAGTTCCGAAGGATCTAACATCCTCTTCTAGCCTCCAGAGAAAATTCACGTGGTGCACAGACATATATGCAAGCGAAACAACCATATTTGTAAAATTAAAATAGGGGGAAGATGGGAGAGATGACCTGGCAACTAGAATACTCAGGAAAATGACTTCTGAGTAAGGGCAGGAACTCAAGACAGGTCCACTTGCTTTTCTATACAACCCACAACACATACCATCCACAGTGGAGTAGGACCTTCCCACACCAATCATTAATCAAGAAATACTCCACAGACTTGCCTACAGGCAAATTTGCTGGAAGCATTTTCCCTCCTCCTAGATGACTCTAACTGTATTGAATTCACACACACACACACACACACACACACACACACGCACTAACAAACACATGTACATAACCTTTATTTTGCATAAGAAGTATTTACTAAATTTTCTTTTAACAGACCTCCTAAGCACACCATCTAGTTATCACTAACAACTGATATGTTGGAATTTGTGCTGCAGATATGAGATGATCCTAGTATGACATACATTAAAAAGACAAGTAAAACTCCAAGGTCCATACTCCTGGCCAAAGAAGCACTACACCAAGTTTTATAAGCATTCAGAGGAAGAAGTCAACAACAAAAAAGTTGGTAAAGCTGTGAAATGTGACATTTCAATGACCATATGCAATTTTCAAATTAAAATTTAATCATAGATATCTCTTAATACATTCCACTCTCTCTTCCACAGAGTAACACTGGCCCTGAATCTCTATATTAAAAGTATATTATCGGTCTGGAGAGATGGCTCAGTGG
>NW_021620955.1:9399-13609 GCF_004785775.1 Grammomys surdaster
GTGTATGTGCTCCACATGTGTGCATTATGTACACATGTGCTTATGCAAGTCTGTGTGCATGCATGGAAAGGCCAGATGTTTTCCTCAGATACTCTCCACCTGTAGGGTTTTTTTTTTCCATTTTTTTAAAATTTTTGAGATCATATTATAATTATATCACTTCTCCCTTCTCCTCTAAACCCTCCCATGGTTTTTTGATACAGGGCTTCTCACTGCCACTGGAACTCATCCGTTAGGCTAGCATAACTAGCCAGCAAACTCTAGAGGTGCTCCTGTGTTCTAGTTACTTTCTGTTGCTAGGATGAAACAATGGCACAAAGAGACGTAAGGAAGAAAGGATTTATTTCACCTTACAGCTTATAGTCGTGATCACAGTCCATTATTGAAGGAGGCTGAAACAGGAACTGAAGCAGAGGCCACGGAGGAATGCTGCTTACTGGCTAGCTTTCCAGACTCACAATGGTTAGTGTTCTTATATCACCCAGGACCACCTGGGAAAGAAGTAATTGTTCTGTCGTGATTTTATTTCGTTTGTCTGATGTTGCTGCTACTGCTGTGTCTCACTGTGTTGCTCTGGTCAGGCTCAGACTCACTTATATGTCCCAACAGAGCTTTCATTCATGATCCTCCTCAGCCTCTGTGGTGTTAGAATTACAGGCATGTGCCACCACACCCCACCCAAACAACTAGAGTGAAGAAGCCTGGTCCTTGCCAGCACAGCATGTAATCAAGCAGTATGAAACCTGTGCCTCATCTGACAGGATGCAAGCAGAAGAACACTGACTGCATCGTTTCTGAGATACTAACAAGACTGTGTCTAAATTGAACTGTGAGGAAAATCCAAATGGGGCTGTTACTGCAAATGGCCTGCGATCCTCAAAAGAGACGAAGTTGTGAAAGTCAAGGAAAACCTAAAGACCTGGCTCAAGCAACACTGCAGGACACACCATTCCCATGTGACCCAGGCTTCCGGACGGAACCCTTCTGCTCTAACAAGACCACTACATCAACTGATAAACTCAAAGTTTCTAAAAATAAAATGGCAGGATCTCATCAATGTTAATTTCTTGATGTTAACAGTTGCATATGATCATATAAAAGTATGTAGATCTACATAAAAACACATTGCAAAGGAATGGACATCAGTAGACAAAATTATTCTCATAATTCAGTAAGAAAATGTGTACTATACTTGACATTTTTGTTCAATTATGGTTATTTCACTTAAAACATTTTTAAAGTTAAATATATAAGGTAGTAGCTGAGCACTGTATGAAAGTTGTGACTAGGCAGGTATATATACCTGTAACTCTCGCACTCAGGAGGTAAAAGAAGCACAGATCAAGGCCAATCTGAGCAACACAGGCACACCATGTCTTTAAAATAAGAAAGAAAAGAAAAGAAAAGGAAAATATCACGCTCAGCAGCTTAAATGAAACTATCCTCGAATGCTGTTCATAGTCAATGGAAGATGAAGCATGATATTAACATGATTAAAATATGTATAAGCCATGCTGTGTTGGCACATGCCTTTAATCCCTTTAATCCCAGCACTCAGGAGGGAGAGGCAGGTGGATTTCTAAATTCAAGGCTAGTCTGGTTTAAAAAGAGTTCCAGGACAGCCAAGGCTATGCAAAATGAGGGAATAGAAGAGAGACAGAGACACAGAAAGTCAGAGAGACAGACAGATAGAGATATGTTTTGTTATATTGAGAGATGTGTAAGAACATCATATTTTTAAGTTATAGACATGTAATGTGTTAAAGCTTTCTTGCCATTTGAAAGGAAAACAGTGAAACAGCAAGACCCAGGAATGTCTAAAACCATATTTACCAGTTTAATACAAATAAATTGAGCCAGATACACAAAAACAGAGGAAAACCAGGATAACTCCTAAGGTACTTAACTGATACTACCTCACAGTTATGAAGGCAAAAGAAACACAATGATAACATCAATCACAGTCTCAGGCAACTAACACAGCAATGGACTTTCTGGAAGAAACTGTTAGTGTAGCATGCATCAGTCACAAAGGATGACACATTACAAAGGCATGCAGTTTAACAAGTCAGAATAGAAAATATGCTCATCTTACAAATAATGTGGTTCTAACCATAAACGCTAAGAAAGTGTGGGTACACAGTATGGAAAAGCTTTCCAGTACCATGTTAATACGTCAGGTTCACTGAACACCTGAGCTCTTAGTACATGTTTAAATGTTTCTTTACAGTAATTTTTTAGTCAAGACAAAACCACAGGGGGTTAGTGATGCAATTCAAAATGAGGCTTTAGTCATGTCAAGCAATAGTTTATTTAAACCTCAGCACAGAACACGTCTAAGTATTGCTCCGTGCCTTTCACCATATATGAGGTACTTGAGGTATTAGCCACCCCTAGTAAGCGCTGACACTTACAGACAAGATTCTTGCTAGAACTGGACAATTATACCATTTTTATAAAGTTCTCATGAAATCCAATTAGCTTTGTTCTACTTTACGGTTTCTCTGTACCAGTGGACAGAAAATGACCATCCTTTACAACAACAACAACAACAAAAACAAAAAAACAAAAAGCGACCATTACGCTAGGAGAAGCACTTCTGCAAACCAGAAGCTGTGTGTATGAACTTGCCAACACAGTGAGATCTTCCTGTCCAATGTTGAATTCTACCCCAACTTAAATTCGACTACACTGGTTTCTCAATTATATAAATGTGCCAATCCTGTGTTTGTGCTCTAAGTACACTGTTGACAGTATTTTTTTAAAAGTGCTTTTTACATAACCTGCTTAAAGACTCTGGACATTGCCTACAGTTTCCTGATGTGGCCACAATGTCCCAAGTTCAGTCCAGTGTTCCTCTCATAGTTACACACAGTTAAGGGATCTGGGCCAACCTTGCACAAGGTTTCTGTTCAGAGCTTGTGAAACTTTTTTCTATGATAAGGTAAAAAGGCATGTATCCAAAACACTAGTTTCCAGCCCTGCATATCCAATTAACCCATAATTTGTCGAATATTCAGGGTGTCCCTTGAAATGCAGTTTAGGAAATATTTGTGAAAAGTATTAATTTTCTTCACGCTTACTGAAAGACCACATGGCCACAGACATGCATAACATTCATATACATACAATTAAATACAATTTTAAAGTAATAAAAGTTTAATAAGATATTATCAAGAAGATATAAATGCTTGTTGATAGTAAAATGAATTTACTTATATCCTTTAGTATTAGTATACACTTAAACTTAATCCTCAATTTGGTATTTTACTTCTTCCTTTATTTTAAGGCTAAATGATACAGAAATTTAAAAATCAGAATGGAAGCTGAGATATAACTCAGTGGGTAGATTGCTTTTCTAGCATCTACCCAAGGTCCTGGGTTCAATTCCTATCACCATAGAAACCAAACATAACAGCGCACATGTCTAGTCCTAGCACTTAGGAAGTCGAGGCTAAAAGAATCAGAAGTTTAAGGTCATACTAAGTTCAAGGACTCCATGAGATCCAGTATTAAAAAGGAAAAAAAAATCAGAATGGGACTGAAACCAACAAAATGAAGTGAGTCATGGGGAAATCTTCTAAACTGGCTTTCATCTTTCGGTAAAATATTGTAGTAATGTTTACGTCTTTACAACTGATACAACACAGATTCAAGAGGTAAAATAACTTGCCTAGGTCACCTACTCAATACTTAAAGGAGCCAGTCTAAATCTAAAGCTCATCACTTGTTTCTGAACAATCAGGTTGATTGTCCTCCAGTATTATTATCTATCATGCTAAAACTTAGACCAAACCTTTATGGTAATCACGAAGTTCTAGCTGTGCACAGGCTATTTTGTCCAGCATGGTCAAAATAACACCAGTTGTGCATGGGTTTCTCCCTAATAGGGAGGAGTGATCATCTGGTTTCTTTATGATACATATAAACAAATAGATGCTGACACATGAGACACACACACCATCACACATCGTAATAAAAGTTCCCACAAATTGAGAGGACAGAAACCAATTGCTTAGCTAAAGTACTGTTACCCTAGGGGAAAAAACAAAACACAATGGATTATGAAATTGGAAGAGTTCAAGACCTTTTCTTCCTAAACATCATAATGAACACAAATTTTCAGACACAAAATAGTTTTGTAACATGTTAAAATTATAGTGACTGGAGCTACAAAAATAAGGTGAGAATTTCTGGAATAAAAACATTA
>NW_021620956.1:0-1050 GCF_004785775.1 Grammomys surdaster
TATGACTAATGACTATTGATATTTCAGATTTATTTACTTCTGATTGACTATTAACTATGACTGACGACTATTGATTATTCATGTTCATTTATTTCTGATTTACTACTATCCACGAATGGTGAATATTGATTATTCATGTTCCTTACTTTCTGACTTACTATTATCTATAACTGATGACTATTGATATTTCAGCTTTATTTATTTCTGATTGACTATTAACTACGACTGATGAATATTGCTTATTCACGTTCATTTATTTCTGATTTACTATTTTCCATGTTGTGAATGTTGATTACTCCTGTTCATTTATTTATGATTTACTACTATCTATGACTGATGACTATTGGTATTTCAGCTTTAATTATTTCTAATTTCCTATTAACTATGATTGATGACTATTGATTATTCATGTTCATTTATTTCTGTTTTACTATTATCCACGAATGGTGAATGTTGATTATTGATGTTCATTTATTTCTGAGTTACAATTATCTATGACTGATGACTATTGTTTTTTCAGCTTTATTTATTTCTGAATTCCCATTAACTATAACAGATAACTATTGATTATTCATGTTCATTATTTTCTGATTTACTATTATCCACGAATGGTGAAAAATGATTATTTCTGTTAATTTATTTTTGACTTACTATTATCTATGGCTGATGAATATTGATTATTCATGTTCATTTATTTCTCATTTACTATTATCCATGATTGGTGAATACTGATTATTCATGTTCATTTTATTCAGACTTACTATAATCTATGACTGATGACTATTGATATTTGAGCTTTATTTATTTCTGATTTCCTATTAACTATGACCGATGACTATTCATTATTCAGGTTCATTTATTATTGATTTACTATTTTCCACGAATGGTGAATATTAATTATTCCTGTTGATCTATTTCTGTCTTACTATTATCTATGACTGATGATTATTGATATTTCAGCTTTATTGTTTCTTGATTGCCAATTAACTATGACTGATGACTATTGATTATTCATGTTCATTTATTTCTGATTTACTATTATCCACGAAT
>NW_021620956.1:1060-1963 GCF_004785775.1 Grammomys surdaster
TTTTATTTATTTCTGTTTACTATTAACTATGACTGATGACAATTGATTATTCATGTTCATTTATTTCCGATTAAATATTATCCATGAATGGTGAATATTGATTATTCGTGTTCATTTATTTCTGACTTGCTACTATCTACGACTGATGACTATTGATATTTAAGCTATTATTATTTCTCATTTATTATTAAATATGACTGACGACTACTGATTATTCATGTTCATTTACTTCTAATTTACTATTATCCATGAATGGTTAATATTGATTATTCATGTTCATTTAATTCGGATTTACTATTATCTATAACAGATGACTATTGATATTTTAGTTTTATTTACTTCTGATTGACTATTAACTATGAATGATGACTATTGATTATTCATGTTCATTTATTTCTGATTTACTATTATCCACGAATTTTGAATATTGTTTATTCATGTACCTTTAAATCTGACTTACTATTATCTATGATTGATGACTATTGTTATTTCAGCTTTATTTATTTCTGATTGACTATTATCTACGACTGTTTACTATTGGTTATTCACGATCATTTATTTCATATTTACTATTTTCCACGAATGGTGAATGTTTATTTCTCTGCTCATGTATTTATGAATTACTATTATCTATGACAGATGACTATTGATATTTCAGATTTATTTATTTCTGATTTACTATTACCTACGACTGGTGACTATTGATAACTCATGTTCTTTAATTTCTGATTTACTATTTCTACCAGTGGTGAATGTTGATTATTCATGTTCATTTATTTCTGACTTACAATTGTCTACGACTGATGACTATTTATATTTCAGCTTTATTTTTTTCGGATTTATTATTAACAATGACTGATATGTATTGATTATTCATGGTGATATATTTCTGATTTACTATTA
>NW_021620957.1:0-9184 GCF_004785775.1 Grammomys surdaster
TACACCACCTAAATGTGGCACTCCCCGTGGGCCAAGCAGTCAAATACTTATAAAGTGTATTGGTCCAAACCTATTAAACCACCTCAGGACTCAAGAATGGGCTTCTCATAGACTCCCTTGTGATGCCCACCCTATACAAACATCAGATGAGAACTGTGTCTGTCAAAACTATACTGTTCCTGTCATTACTGATTTGTTTCTCTTTCTTCCTCATTGCTTCTCTTCTTTACATTTCATTTGGAAATATTGAATTAATGTTTGCAAATGCAAATAGATTCTTCTATCATATAATACATACTACCCACTGTTTCCCCTACCTCCACTTCTTCCACATCTCCCACACTTCTTTTATCCTCCTCTTCCCTAAATCTATTCCTCCTCCTCTGTTTCCTCTTCAGAACAGAGTATGAGCCAAATAGTAAAAGCTAGAAAAAAAGATAGAATTTAAGAGCAAGACAGAATTTAAAGCAAAAAGACCTCATAGAGGCTGGATAAGTTCATCCAAATGGAGGGAAGTGTCTCAAGAGTAGGCAGACCTACACCTCTCCCACTGTTAGGAATCCAACAAAACCACCAGGGTAACAGCAATAACATAAACAGAGAACCTGTTATTGACTCATGCTTCCTGTTTAAGTCTCTGTGAGGGATCCCTGCTTCCTGTTTAAGTCTCTGTGAGTGTGCTGGCCACTCAGGCAGTGTAATGTATATCTTCCCTCCCATATTTTGTGCTCCAAGTTAAACCAAGCATTGGTTGGCCACTCAAAGTATGTTGATTGCACTAGGAACCTGCACCTCTTCTATGAAGGACAGCTTGTAGAATGATGGATTAGTGACTGTGTTGGTATACTCGTTTCTCTTTTTGTAGCCTGTGGAGTACCTCCTTACCTGAGACTGAAACATAAGGATGAAGGTCCAAGCCCGTACCTCCTAGATCTCTCTATATTTAGTGAGCTATGTGGAAGTTGCTCTCAGCAATGAGACTCTTCTGTCAATTTTAATGAATGCTAATTATGTCCTAGTGTCAGCATGGGTTATCTTAGGAAATTCTACAGGACCACGTTGCCCAACAACTCACATGAATGTAACCCAGTCTCACTGTGGAAGCCCTGCTCGTCTACAGGGACAGCCAATTCAGACTCCATATCTTCCATTACTATGAGTCTCCGCTAGTGTCATCCTAATACATTCTATGAAGTTGCAAGTGTACTAGATTTCTACATTAACTCCCAGATTCTCCTTAATTCCAGCAGATTCTCCCTGAACTCCTCTCTCCACCTTCAACTGATCCCTCCTATTGCTGTCCCCTCAATCCAAGTCCAGCCACGGAATCTGTTCTTTTTCTTGTTTCCAGGGAGATCATTGTCATTTCCCCTGCAATATGCTTTTTTTTTTTAATTGCTTAGTTTATTGTTTATATTTTAAGTGTTATCCCACTTTCTGGTTTCCCCTCTGCAAAACCCCTATCCCATGCTCCTCCTACCTGCTTCTGTGAAGGTGCTCCCCACCTATCCACTCCCACCTTACTGCCCTAGTATTCCCCTTTACTGGGTCATTGGGCCTCCATAGGACCAAGGTTCTCCATTCCCGTACATTCCAGAAATGTCAATTCTCTGCTATATATCCAGCTGGAGCCATGGGTCCTTCCATGTGTACTCTTTGGTTGGTGGTTTAGTCCCTGGGAGCTCATAGGGAGGTCTGATTGATTGATACTGTTGTTCTTCTTATGGGGTTGCAAACCCCTTCAGCTCCTTCAGTCCTTCCCCTAACTCCTCCATTGGGGTCACCATGCTCAGACAATGGTTGACTGTGAACATCCACATCTGTATTGGTCAAATCCTGTTGCAACTTCTCTGGGGACAGCTATGTCAGGCTCCTGTTAGCAAGCACTTCTTGGCATGAGCAATAGTGTCTTGGTTTGGGGGTTGCATATGAGATGGATCCCTAGGTGGGAAAGTCTCTGGATGGCTTTTCCTTCGGTGTCTGCTCCACTCTTTGTACCTATAGTTCCTTTAGACAGGAACAATTCTTGGTTAATATTTTTGAGATTGGTGGGTGGCCCCATTTTTCAACTGGAGGCCATGCCTAACCACTGGATATGGTCTCTACTGGATCAGTCTCCCCTTTGTTGACTATTTGTCTTATGTCATCCCCATTGGGTCCTGGGACCTCTTGCATCCCTGGCAATTAGGACATTCTAGTGGCTATACCCAGTAGCATCCCCCACTGTTACACACCTCTCTTGTTCATTTTCCTGCCCCTCTGTACTTCTATCCCATTCTTCCCACACCTAATCCAGCCACCTTTTTTTCCTTCCCTTCTCTCTTCCTCCCACTCTCTGCATCCAATGATTATTTTGTTCCAACTTCTAGGTAGGACTGAAGCATCCACACTTTGGTGTTTCTTCTTCTTGGTTTTCATACAGTTTGTGAGTACCATCCTGAGTATTCCCAGCTTTTTGGCTAATATCCACTTATCAGTGAGTACATACCATTTGTGTCCTGTGACTGGTTTCCTCTCTCAGGGTAATGTTTTATAGTTCCATCCAGTTGCCTAAGAATTTCATGAAGTCATTGTTTTTTATAGCTGAGTAGTACTCCAGTGTGTAAATGTACCACATTTTCTGTATCCATCCCTCTGTTGAGGGACATCTGGGTTATTTCCAGCTTCTGGATATGATAAATAAGGCTGCTATGAACATAGTATAGCCTGTGTCCTTGTTAGACGTTGAAGCATATTTTGGGTTTATGCCCAGGAGTGGTACAGCTGGGTCCTCAGATAAAACTATTCCCAATTTTCTGAGGAACTGTCAGACTGATTTCCAGAGTGGTTGTAGCAGTTTGTAATCCCACCAGCAATGGAGGAGTGTTCCTCTTATTTTGGGAGCCTCCCAGCCTGGAGAGCTTAGTGGCAGGGCACAGAGTAGTACTCTGGTGTGGCTTCAAAGTCTGAGAGTCTCTGGATGTTCTACCTCTTTAATTGTAGGAAAATGCTGATGATATCTTCTAAAAATTCCTAATACTTTCTTGGTCTTTCAGAGGGTTAAGAGCTGCTTACTTAGGAGATTGACACCTGTAGCCTAACCTCAGGGGATTAAGTAATGTGGCCTTTGTACTATGTCAGCAGGAACTACACAGCTCTACCTTTCTGCCTGCTAGTCAGAAGTCACAGGAAGAAAAGGGGACACTTTGCAAAGTTATTATAGTGTTTAATATTAAGTTTCCTATGAAAGCTATCTAAGAATAGGGGAAAGTGGAAAGGCCCTAAGTGGGTCAAGGGAAAATATTTCTTAGCTCTTCCTCTTTGTCTAAGAAGTGTTCTCTCCAAAAAAGTTCTTCTCAGCTCAGTTCCTCTGACTCTTTCCTTTGCCTTCAGCACTTAAACATCTTTCAGAATACATGATCACATGTTAAAAAGTTCATCACAACTTCTCACAAAAATCAAATCATAAATTGAAATAGGATTTCACAACAGAGAATGTTTACTTGCATATCCATTAAGAGTAATTTTCTGGCTAAACATCCTTCACCTGTTACAGGTTCACTGAAGATTGAAAACGATAACTAAGTTATTAGTGAAGTTTCGTATGGATAAACCTGTTAATATTTTATCTTCTGTCCTATAACCTATAATAAGTTGTTAGTTTCCTTTTTATGACCTTTGTTTAATTGTTTTACAACCTCTTGGAATGGGCTCTGAGTAGGAGAAAGTCTGGTTACTATCTAAGAGCAATTAACCGATGATCCATGGGAGTCTGGCAGAGTTCTTATTGCAGTTTTGGCTATGAGAAAAGGATCTCATAGCAGTCCCACTATAAAAGGGCTTAATAATCACCAGCATAATTTTAGGAATTCTTATAGAAGCATCATTAAGACTTAAGTCATTTATTTGTTTATTATAGCATCACTAGAAAACCACTACACAATAGTACATGTTTGTAGATCTGCAAAGATCTGTTCAAAGGGAGTGGGCTAATACCTAGTGATTGTTATATATGTTTAATAATAATGGGAAAAGCATATTAATACTAGGAATCTTTCCTAAATTAAATCTTTTGGGCCTTGCCTATGAAAGAAAATCTGTCTCCAATTGTAATCCAAAGCAGGCCATCTCAGGAAGGTCACCTGCTAGTTATTAGCTTATCCTATAATGATGGCTCCCGACACTCTTTCTCCACATCCTCAGCAGCATCTGCTGTGACCTGAGTTTTTGATCTTAGCCATTCTGATTGTTGTGAGGTGGGATCTCAGGGTTGTTTTGATTTGCATTTCACCAAGGACTAAGGATGTTGAACATTTCTTTAGGTTCTTCTTGGTCATTTGAGATTCCCCAGTTGAGAATTCTTTGTTTACCTCTGTACACCACTTTTTAAATAGAGTTCTTTGGAGTTAACTTCATTAATTCTTTGTAAAACGATGTTTTCCAGTCGGTTAGTTGGTTGCCATTTTGTCCTATTGACAGTGTCTTTTGCCTTACAGAAGCTTTTCAATTTTATGATTTCCTGTTTGTCTATAGTTGATGTTAGATCCTGAGCCATTGGCATTCTGTTGATGGAATTTTCCCCTTTGATTTCTTTCTTCAGAGACTTGAAGTTCTTGTCATACATATCTCTCTTACTTGGTTAGAGTCACACCAAGATATTTTCTATATTTGTGATGACTGTGAAAGGTGTTGTTTCCCTAATTTCTTTCTCAGTCCATTTATCGTTTGTGTAGAGGAAGGCTACCGATTTGTTTGATGTAACTTTATATCCAGCCACTTTGCTGAAGTTGCTTATCAGATGTAGGAGTTCTCCTTCTTTCTTTTACCTAACCTCTTTTTTCCTGTGGATTGTGAGTTATCATTATTATTATTATTACTTTAATTTTTTTACAGTCCAGTCATTGCCCCCTTCCTACAGTTCCTCATCCCATTCCTTCTCCATCCTGTCTCCAAGAGGATTTCTTATCCCCCTTCCTTTGGTAAGACCTCCCAACTCCTTGGGGCCTCATGTTTCTGGAGGCTTAGGTGCCTCTTCTCCCACTGAGGCCAGTTCAGGCTGTCCTTTGCTGTATATCTGCCAAGGGCCTTGGACTAGCTCATGTATGCTGCCTGGTTGGTAGCTCAGTGTCTGAGAGATCTCAGGGTTTCAGGTTATTTGAGAGTACTGATCTTCCTCCAGGGATGCCCTCCTCCTTAGCTTCTTCCAGTCTTTCCCTGATTCAACTACAGGGCTCCCTGACTTCAGTCTAATGGTTGGGTATAAGTATATGCATCTGTCTCAGTAAGCTACTCGTTGGGCCTCTCAGAGGACAGCCATGTTATGCTTCTGTCTGCATTGATTATCCTTTAGCTAATAGCTAATATCCACTTATAAGTGAATTCATGCCATATTTGTCATTCTGGGCCTGGGTTACCACTTTGTCTGATTTTTCTAGTTGCATCCAATTGCCTGTAAATTTTATTATGTCAATTTTTAACACCTAAGTAATATTCAAATATGTTAATTTTTGAATCCGTTCTTTAGTTCAGGGTAATCTAGGTTGTCTTGGTTTCTTACTAGTATGAATAAAGTTGCTATGAACATAATTGAGCATGTGTCTTTATAATAGTGTGGTGCTCTTATTGGATATATGCCCAAGGTTGCTACAGCTGGCTCTTCAAGTAAATGAACTCCTACTTTTATGAGGAAACATGATACTGTTTCCCTCAATGACTGTATTAGTTTTCACTCATTCAAGCAATGAAGGAATGTTTCTATTATGCAGATCCTTGCCAGCATGAGCTGCCACATATATTATTGAACTTAACCATTCTAACATGTGTAAGATTGAATCTCAAAGTAGTTTTTATTTGCCTTTTTTTTTCACTGTTAAGGATGTTGGACATTTCTTTCTTTAAGTATCCCTGACCTATTTGAGATTCCTTTGTTGAAAAGTCTCTGTTTGTATCTGAAACTCATGTTTTAAGTGAATTTTTCAAGATCTTGTTTCTTGAGTTCTTTGTAATTTGTATATAAGGCATACATATACATATGCTATATATAAATATACACACACACATATATGTACATACACATGCACAGACACACACATAATATTATGTATATTTATATAAGTCCTCTACCAGTAATAACGTTCATAAAAACCCTTTCCTATCCCTTGTACTGTCTCTTCCTCTGAGTGTCTTTTATTCACCTTACAAAACTGTACTGCTATACCAACTCCAGTAGAATCCGTGTGACAGGTTCCACAGACTGAGGCAAAAACTTCAAAAGAAGGAGGCCTCCCGGGACTGTTGTGGAACTCTTGCCAGGAACAAAACATTGAGATGTAGTTCTCATGGCAATCTACTTGCTTTAGTTTTTCTTATTCCTTTTCTTATTTACAACATGTTCATGATGGCCTACGCCAGGATCTTAAGCAAAGAAAATGGGTAAGAATCCCTTGAGATGGGGTCACTAACATGACCTTGCCTCCGGGAAAACTTTACTTTATAATCATTTACAAAGATACATGATAGTATTATGATAAATAAAACTTTCCCACCAATAAAATCTCATATCGCTACACGTGTGTCATCGGAGGAGGCCTTTGGTATACTGTGAAGAAAGCCTTAAATAAAAAGAATTCAAATGGTTTAAATTTGTGCATTGAAGATTTATTAAAAAGTCAGGTATTAGATGTTAAATAATAGTTGATCATAAAGATTAGTTAACCTGCTCTTGGAGATGTGCCACTAGCCTTGGATGACTGCCCCCTGAATACGTCCTTTCAGAGTTGTAACATTTGAATGATTTTTATTGTGTTAAATAATAATAATAATGTTATCTGTTCTATTTGTGATTTATTGAATATATCTTTTTAGAGTTGATGTGCTTAGATGATTCATGTGCTTTGATGATTGCTTTCCTGTATACATCTCCTAGGAGCAGTAGTATTTGTTTTTTTCTATGTATAAGAACCCTTGCTTGAGCCGGGCAGTGGTGGCACACGCCTTTAATCCCACCACTTGGGAGGCAGAGGCAGGCGGATTTCTGAGTTCGAGGCCAGCCTGGTCTACAGAGTGAGTTCCAGGACAGCCCTAAAGAGTAACCCTGTCTCAAAAAAAAAAAAAAAAAAAAAAGTACCCTCGCTTGAGAGCTAAAAAATACACTCAGATTCAAACTTCCTCTGTGTTTGTTTCTGTTGTCACTGATGAATCCTTACCTACCTAGCCTTCAAGGACCCTCATCCTAGGGACTCCCATACCCGACTAGGGTGGTCCATGGCAGTGTACTACTTTCATGATGTCGTATTTAGAAAGTATTGATTTTAGTGTTTGTACTATTGGCATTTCATTCAGAAGGATGTCCCCTATGCCTGTGTATTCAGGGTTTTCTGCACTTTCCTCTTCTGTCAGTTTCAGTGTGACTGGATTTATTTTGAAGTCTTTGAGTCACTTGAAATTGAATTTTGTACAAGCTGATGAATATGGACCCACTTCTATCTTCTTTATGCAAAGATAAAGTGTAATAAGGTTCATTTATTGAAGATGCTGTCTTTATTCCCATTGTGTATTTTGGATTCCTTAGTAAAAATTAGGTGCTCGTATGATGTTGGGATTATGTCTGCACCTTCAATTCTATTCCATTGATCATTGTGTCTGTTTTTATCCAACTCTCATGCAGTTCTCTTTTTGTTCAGAATTGTTTTAGATCTCCTGGGATTTTGTTCTTCAACGTGAAGCTGGAATTGTCCCTTTAAGGTCTGTAAACTTTTCTTTTGGAATTCTGATGGGGATTGTGTTGAATCTGTAGTTTGCTTTTGGTAAGATCGCCATTTTCACTCTGTTAATCCTACTGATCTATGAGCTTGAGTGATCTTTCCATCTCGTGATATATTCTTCCATTTCTTTCTTCAAAGGTTTGTAATTTTCAATCATACAAGTCTTTCACTTGCTTCTTTAGAGTTCTTCTAACGTATTTTATGTTATGAGTGGCTATTATGAAGGGTGTTGTTTCCCTGATCTCTTTCTCATGTCATTGCCTTTTCATATAAGAGGAATATAGGAGGGTGATCGATACTGTCTGATATAATCTAGGATTCAGCCACTATCCTGAAAGTGCTTAGGAGCTATAACTTTTTCTTATGGAATTTTTCAGTTCATATACACTATCATATCACCAGCCAGTTTGTATACTTTGAATTTTTCATTTCCAAATTATATCCTCTTGATCTCCTTTGGTTGTCATGTTTGTCTAGCTACAACTTCAAGTTCTATATTGAATAGATATAGAGAAAGTAGACAGCCTCATTTTGTTTCTAATTTCAGTTGGATTTCTTTTAGTTTCTGCACATTTAATTTGATGTTGGCTATAGAATTTTTTTAAACTTCCTGTGTTATGTTCAGATATATCCCTTCTATCCCAATGTTCCCCAAGCCCCTTTTCATGAAATAGTTTTGTATTTTGAAGACTTGTTTGGTGTCTCATGAGCTGATGCTGTGGTTCATTTCTGAGCATTTATTTATATGGTGGATTACATTTCCTAGTTTCCCTGTGTCGAACCGTCACCATATCTCTGGGTGAACCCTAGTTATCAGTGTGCGTGGTATTTTTGATGTTTTTGAAGGCAGTTTGCAAGTATTTAATCAAATATGTTTGCATACTTGTTCATGAACTATGTTTCTCTTTCTGTTTTGAGACTGTAGGTACTTTAGTGTAATTGTGACTGTGGCTTCATAAAAGAAATTGAGTACTATTCCTTCTGTTGCTCTTTTGTAGACTACCGTGTTAAGCACTGGCCTTAAGCCTCCTTTCAAAATGTTGTTGAGTTCTGCCAACTTAGCTATCCAGCTGTGTCATGTTTAGTTCAAATTCTATTTGAAACTTCTATTTCACTAGAGTGTCTCATTAAATTATCTATAGTATCTGGATTTAATTTTGGATATTGAAACTGATTGAAACAATTATGTATTTATTTTGTTCTTCAATTTCTTTCTGTCTTTGTCTATTCCGACTTGGTGGAGTACAGAATTTCAAAGTACAGTCTTTCTGGTGATTGGAATTTCCCCATCGCCTTTTGTTATGTGTCCCTTCCCATTTCTGAGTTGATCATTTTAAATAATCTCTCCCTCCATTAAGGGTTATTTATTTTGTCGATTTTTCTGCAAAGAACATCTCTCTCTCTCTCTCTCTCTCTCTCTCTCTCTCTCTCTCTCTCTCTCT